>NC_091952.1:150586402-150886402 GCF_031021105.1 Erythrolamprus reginae | reverse complement strand
TGTGCAGAAGGAAAACCATCCCTCTGCACATACACCTGTAGGAAAAGGTAAGATGAACCCACCCCTAGATCAGAGCACCATTTATTCATTCATCTCATGTGGGAAGGAGAACAAAGATCTTGCAGACTGAAAGAAATACAGTGGCACCTCTACCTAAGAACGCCTCTACTTAAGAACTTTTCTAGATAACAACCGGGTGTTCAAGATTTTTTTGCCTCTATTTAAGAACCATTTTTTACTTAAGAACCCGAGCCTGGAAAAATTTCCCTGGAAATTTGAGAGCGGCATGAAGGCCTGGCCAGTTTCCTGTCATTCCCCCTTTAATCCTGGCCATCTCGGGCTTTTCTGGGCTGCCAGAGGAGCCTTTCAGTGGCACTTAAGGAGGCTTTGGCAGTCCAGAGTGAACAAAGCATTTTCCTTTCTCTGGGCGCTTGGAGAGGGAATAAACCTCTGCCAGCGCCCAGAGAAAAACTGAGCCCAGAGCGAACTGAGCGTTTTCCTTTCTCTGGGTGCTGCCTCAGAGTCCCTCTTTTTTTTTTTTAAGGCCTTAAAGTTTTGGATTTTTTTGATTCCCCTCACCTCACCTTCTTCCTTCAGCAGCAACTGTCCTCCTCCTCTTCTTCTTCGAAGTCTTTGGAGAGAGGCGGCATACAAATCTAATAAATTATTATTATTATTATTATTATTATTATTATTATTATTATTATTATTATTATTCCTCCTCCTCCCACCCAAATTCCAAGCTTTTATTTCTTTCCTAATAGGTTTGCACACATTATTTGCTTTTACGTTGATTCCTATGGGAAAAATTGCTTCTACTTAAGCATGTGTCTACTTAAGAACCTGGTCACGGAACGAATTAAGAATTAAATTAACTGTACTCAGTTTTATCAGTCATTTCATCTTATTGTTACCCAATATCCCATCCTGAGCCCTTTTGTGTTGCTAGCCATCTGATGTCACTGATTAGTTTTATGGAAAAGACACGTGAGTTCCTATTTCAGCTTTACTAGGGAACCACAAATTTCGGATAATTTCTCATAAAAAAATATTTGACCACCCAGAAAACTTATAAATAAACAGAATTGTTCTGTAAACAGTCTAGCTTTCAGAACTTCCCATTGAGACCAGTCCTGGAGATTTTATTTCTCCAATTAAAGTTGCATGTGACATACTTGTATTGAGCTATTCGTATACATCTTTACACTTGCCAGAATCTATGCTCCCAAAAAAGACAGAGCCAGTACAAAATATTAAATTACTATGAATTGTACTAATCACTGTCAGTTAAGATTAATTGGTTGTAAAATATAGCATTCCATTTATAAAATTAATTTAGCCCCATTTTCATATCTATAACCTTTCAGTCACAGAAAAGCTATCCTCTCAACCGCAACTATAAATATTCTCAAAGGGACTGTAGAAATTAGAGTTCAGGAAAGCAAACAAATCTACATATGCTTACTCTTTGTTAAGTTATATTGATTTCAGCGGCCCCTATTCCCATTTAAATATAGATGGAAAGGGTTCTGCTATATTGGCTGCCAATCTGTTAAAGCTAGAGAAAACAGGGAAGAAATCAGGGGGATTTTATTACAGTCCCCCCCATCCCATAATAAGTAAGGTCAAAAGAGGTATTGTGGTAGGCTTTCCCAATGCTGGATTATGAGCAATCTATTTTTAATTTTTCCAGTTCCCACCAGTGGTGAGATTCAAAATTTCTTACTACCAGTTCTGTAGGCATGACTTGGTGGGCATGGTATGGTTTGGTGGGCATGGAAGGGGAAAGATACTGTAAAATCTCCATTCCCACCACAATCCATGGGGAAGGTTACTGCAAAATCCCCATTCCTCCCAATCAGCTGGGACTCGGGAGGCAGAGAATAGGTGGGGGTGGAGCCAGTCAGAGGTGCTATTTAGCAGTTCTCCAAACTACTCAAAATTTCCACTACTGGTTCTGCATAACTTGTCAGAACCTGCTGAAACCCACCTATGGTTCCCTCTCTATCTCATGTATTGAATTAAAAGGGAATATCTCTAGCATAACCTGAGCCAAATGTGGCCTACAATTTAGATTTGGTTAGTCATAGCAATTACTTACATTAAGTTCTTTATTGACTAGTGCCTAAGAGGCTTCTATACACTGTGAATGTATAACTCATTATTATTATTTTACTCATAGCATGTTAGATATTCTATCTACAGTACTGATTGAAGAATAATACATTCTGATTGAAGATTATGGTTATATTCTTGACCCCAGTAGATTGATCTTAAATGGAGCTAATTCTTGATGTTTCATTATTATTATTATTATTATTATTATTATTATTATTATTATTATTATTATTATTATTATTATTATTATTTATTAGATTTGTATGCCGCCCCTCTCCGAAGACTCGGGGCGGCTCACAACAAGGCAATTTCCGTCACTGAGTATCTTAGATACAGATGAACAGAATTGGAAGGGACCTTATAGGTCATCTAGTCCAACCCCCTGTGCAAGCAAACCCTATACCAGTGACAGCAAACCTATGGCATGGGTGCCATGGGTGACACACGAACCCATATCTGCTGGCACACAAGCTTTTGCCCTAGCTCAACTCCAACATGCATGTGCAAGCCGGCCAGTTGATTTTCAGCTCACATGGAGGCTATGGGAGGGTGTTTTCAGCTTACAGAGGGCTTCCATGGGGATGGGGGAGGGCATTTCAGCCCTTTCCAGGCTCTAGGGAAGCTTCTGGAGCCTGGGGAGGGCAAAAAACAGGCCTACTGGACCCACCAGAAGTTGAGAAATGGGCCTACGAGGCCCATCAGAATTGGGCCTCCAGGGGGAGCAGGAGGCGTTTTCATCCTCCACAGGCATTGAATTATAGGCACTCGCACATGCCTTGATTATGAATTGTGGACACTCGCACCTGCGCGATAGCACACACACTTTCAGCACCCATGGGGAAAAAAAGTCCGCCATCACTGCCCTATACCATTTTTGACAAATGGCAGTCCAGTCTCTTCTTGAATGATTTCAGTGAGGAAGCTCCCATAACTTGTGAAGGCAAGCTGTTCTGTTGGTTGGTTGCTCTCACTGTCAGAAAAATTATCCTTATTTCCAGGTTGAATCTTTCCTTGTTCCGTTTCTAGCCATTATTCCTTGTCTGGCCTTCAAGTGCTTTGGAAAATAGGTTGACCCCTTCCTCTCTGTGGCAGCCCCTCAAATATTGGAGCACTGCTATCACGTCTCCCCTGGTCCTTCTCTTCACTAGATTAGCCATACCCAATTCCTGCAACCGTTCGTCGTACGTTTTAGTCCCCAGTCTCCTAATCGTCTTAGTTGCTCTTCTCTACACGCTTTCTAGAGTCTCAACATATAGTGTGATAGTGTGATGACCACAGCTAGATGCAATATTCCAGATATGGTCTTACTAAGGCTTTATAGAGTGGTATTAGTAACTCACTTGATGTTGATTGCAAATTTTCTAAATCAATAGTGAAAGTAATTATTTTATCTGTTTGCAGAACAATCATCCAAATGAACAGGTATGCTGCCCTGAGTCCCAAGAGAAGGGCAGCATAGAAATCTGATTAAATAAAATAAATAAATAATAAATAAGTAATCAAGTGTGATGAGAAAGATGGAAGGTTTTGCCTGCTGTCTCTTTGTTGGCATAATTTTGTTAGTAGTATTGTTAGGGTTACATGTCCATACAGTTACACTTTTCTATACGGTGGATTTCAGACATGTATTTTCATTACTTGGTGACCAGAGGCATCCAAGAACCAAGCTGTGGTTTTGACTATGCAATGTAAGGCATTGATTGATTGCCTGTTACTTGTTAACATCACATGAATATAAAAAGGGTATTATGTTTTTGAAGATGCAATCATGAACACCATCCTGACATACAGATGATGACTAGAGCATCAAACAAATATGATGTTATTTCACAGGCTAAATAAATAGTGCATCCTAGCGGGGACTCAGCTGATACATTTGACTAGCAAATAATGAAAAATTAACTGAATAATATATTTTTGGGAATATTGTGTTAAAATTTTATTTGATACTTTGATATATGGTTATTGAAGAGGTTGGCTAAAGTATTCGTGCATATCCATTTTTTACCTTATGTGCCAGCATTGTGCTACTTAGTAAGCTTCTGTTAGTGTGTTTTCAACCTATTTGAAATTTAATTGAAATTCTCCATTTCATAAAAATGATATTCACATTCTTCTGCAGAGATTTTATTTATTTTTTATTTGTTTCTTTTTGTCAAGTATGTATTGGTAGTATACAAAGATATAACAATGTTTATATACATGATACTAGTAAGAGAGAAACATTAGGACAGGGGACAGAAGGCATGCTGGTACACTTATGCACGCCCCTTACTGACCTCTTAGGAATCAGGTGAGGTCAACAGTGGATAGTCTAAGGGTAAAGTTTTGGGGGTTAGGTAATGATACTACACAGTCTGGTAGTGAGTCCCATGCATCAACTACTGCAGTTATATTTCCTGCAGTTGAGTTTGGTGTGGTTTACTTCAAGTTTGTATCTGTTATATGCTGGTGTGTTGTTGTGGCTGAAGCTGAAGTAGTCATTGACAGGAAGGACATTGTAGCAGATGATTTTATGGGCTATGCTTAGGTCGTGTTTAAGGTGATGTAGTTCTAAGCTTTCTAAATCATGGATTGTAAGTCTAGTTGCATAGGGTGTTACGAGTGGAGGGCTGTTCTAGAGTGTTTATGTCTGAAATGCAGTGAGGGTTCCAGATAGATGGGATGTATTCAAGGATTGGTCTGGTGAAAGTTTTGTATGCTCTAGTTAGTAGTGTGAGATTGCCGGAGCAGAAGCTACATAGGATTAAGTTAACAACTCTTGAAACCTTTTTGGCTTCATATATTCTTTCATAATTATATTATGTTAACTATGAATTCATTTTAAAACCAAAAATGTTGACCCCTTTAAATCTCCTTGCATTGTGTGGTGGCTGGCTTCAGGCCAGCTGATTTTGATTCTGGCTGGCTGGAGGAGGAATCAGACAATGAACCAGAAGGAGAAAGGGATGAGGAAAGGGTTGAAGACGAAGAGAGGAAAATGGAGCCAGTCAGATCTCCAGCCAGAGTTTCATCTGAGTCAGACATGGATGAAATAATGGACGATCCTATTCTCAATGTCCTAGTAAGGATAATGCTGGGACGCCAAGGTGTTAAGAATTAATGTCGCTGCCGCAGCCTTAAAAAAAGGGAAGTTTTGCAGCTAACGGTGTGGGAGTTTTTCATTCAGTTTTTGGAGAAAGACTTTATTTATTTATTATTTATTATTTATTACTTAGATTTGTATGCCGCCCCTCTCCGAAGACTCGGGGCGGCTCACAACAAGTGGAAACAAATAATAAATAATCTGACAAATTTAAAATATTTAAAGATTTAAAACAGACCCCATATACTAACAGACATACACACAAGCATACCATATATAAATTAAACATGCCCAGGGGGAGATGTTTCAGTTCCCCCATGCCTGACGGCAAAGGTGGGTTTTAAGGAGTTTACGGAAGGCAGGAAGAGTAGGGGCAGTTCTAATCTCCAGGGGGAGTTGGTTCCAGAGGGCCGGTGCCGCCACAGAGAAGGCTCTTCCCCTGGGGCCCGCCAACCGACATTGTTTAGTTGACGGGACCCGGAGAAGGCCCACTCTGTGGGACCTAATCGGTCGCTGGGATTCGTGCGGCAGGAGGCGGTCTCAGAGATATTCTGGTCCAGTGCCATGAAGGGCTTTAAAGGTCATAACCAACACTTTGAATTGTGACCGGAAACTGATCGGCAGCCAATGCAGACTGCGGAGTGATGGTGAAACATGGGCATACCTAGGTAAGCCCATGACTGCTCTCGCAGCTGCATTCTGCACGATCTGAAGTTTCCGAACACTTTTCAAAGGTAGCCCCATGTAGAGAGCATTACAGTAGTCGAACCTCGAGGTGATGAGGGCATGAGTGACTGTGAGTAATGAGTCCTGGTCCAGATAGGGCCGCAACTGGTGCACCAGGCGAACCTGGGCAAACGCCCCCCTCGCCACAGCTGAGAGATGGTTTTCTAATGTGAGCTGTGGATCGAGGAGGATGCCCAAGTTGCGGACCCTCTCTGAGGGGGTCAATAATCCCCCCCCCAGGGTGATGGACGGACAGATGGGATTGTCCTTGGGAGGCAAAACCCACAGCCACTCCGTCTTATCCGGGTTGAGCTTGAGTCTGTTGACACCCATCCAGGCCCCAACAGCCTCCAGGCACCGGCACATCACTTCCACCGCTTCGTTGACTGGGCATGGGGTGGAGATGTAAAGCTGAGTATCATCCGCATATTGATGATACCTCACCCCATGTCCTTGGATGATCTCACCCAGCGGTTTCATGTAGATGTTGAATAGCAGGGGGGAGAGGACCGACCCCTGAGGCACCCCACAAGGGAGAAACCTAGGAGTCGACCTCTGACCCCCCACTAACACCGACTGCGACCGGCCAGAGAGGTAGGAGGAGAACCACTGAAAAACAGTGCCTCCCACCCCCAACCCCTCCAGCCGGCGCAGAAGGATACCATGGTCAATGGTATCGAAAGCCGCTGAGAGGTCAAGGAGCACCAGGACAGAGGATAAACCCCTGTCCCGGGCCCGCCAGAGATCATCCATCAACGCGACCAAAGCGGTTTCCGTGCTGTAACCGGGCCTGAAACCCGACTGCTGGGGACCTAGATAATCGGCTTCTTCCAAGGACCGCTGGAGCTGGAGTGCCACCACCTTCTCGACAACCTTCCCCATAAAGGGAAGGTTGGAGACTGGACGATAGTTGTTAAGCATGGCTGGGTCCAGGGAGGGCTTCTTGAGGAGGGGGCGCACGAGCGCTTCTTTATAGAGTGATGGAAAAACTCCCCTCCCCAAGGAAGCGTTGGTAATCTCCTGGGCCCAGCTCCGTGTCACCTCCCTGCTGGCCGAAACCAACCAGGAGGGACACGGATCCAGTAAACAGGTGGCAGAACTCACAGCTCCAATGGCCTTGTCCACTTCATCAGGTGTCACCAGATCAAACTCCTCCCAGACAGGTGGACAAGTACGTGCCCCAGTCACCTCGACTGACTCGTTGTCAGTCGACTCTGTTTTACAATTGGAGTCGAGGTCGGCCCGGATCCGAGCGACTTTATCAGCGAAAAACGTGTTAAAATCCTCGGCACTACTCTGCAAGGGCTCCCCAACTCCCCCCTGGTTAAGAAGGGAGCGGGTCACCCTAAACAGAGCGGCCGGGCGGGATTCCGCTGATGCAATCAAGGCGGCATGGTACGCGCATCTTGCCGCCTTGAGCGCCACTTTGTAAGTCTTAATAAAAGCTCTTACAAGTGTTCGATCGGATTCAGACCTACTCTTCCTCCATCGCTTCTCTAGACGTCTCTTTTGGCGTTTCAACTCCCGGAGCTCCTCGTTGAACCATGGGGCTCTAAGGGGTCTAACACCACGGAGAGGTCGCAAAGGCGCAATCCGGTCAAGAGCCCCCGCCGCAGCCCTGTTCCAGGCCTCCGCAAGAGACTCCACCGAACTGTGGACTAGTGCCTCTGGAATAACCCCAAGCGCCATCTGAAAGCCCTCTGGGTCCATCAGGCGTCTGGAGCGGAACATCTTCATTGGTTCCGCCTCCCTGCAGGGGAGGATTGGAGCCAGGAAGTCAAGCCGCAGTAGAAAATGATCTGACCATGACAAAGGCAATACTTCTAAGCCCCTTAGTCTCAGACCATTACTCAATTGCTCGGAAAGGAATACCATGTCAGGTGCGTGCCCTCCCTCGTGAGTCGGACCCTGTACTACTTGAGTCAGGTCCACGGCTGTCATGGTGGCCATGAACTCCTGTGCCAACCCAGATGAATTGTGGTTTCATGTTTTCTGTGGATATCTTTGGACATTCTGACATTCAAGCCGTGAGTGGCTGACGTAAACCAGAAAGGCTTCTATGCTGACTTGAGTGATTAACTCTGACCTGTTGGACTCATAAACTAACATTACTCCGGCAGACACTGAGGGTTGCAATTTTCTGTATGTAAAGAGAACCTCTTTGCTTTCTTTTTACAAGTCTGCAAGTGTGTGTGTTTGGTTAATTACTTCGTTTCTGGGTGGCCCACGGCCAGGCAGAACACACTGAATGTGTTTCTTGGAATTCTGGTGAAAATATAACATCAATTGACCCAATGGCAGCCAAGGAAAGAAATTGGTCTCAGAAAGTTATTTCTATTTTAAGTTTAAAATAATAAAAATAAACTTTTTATCTTTGCTAAGTCATCTTACTTTTAGAATGCCCAAGGAATGGCATTATAAAATGGGCAGTGCAAGAAGCATAGATGAGAAGATATTCTGAAATTATCCACTTTATTTAAAAAAACGCAAAATCCTAATCCTTCATATCATTCTTCAGTGTATTTATGAACTGCATTAAGTATTTGTATATTAATATTAAAAACTTGTGGAGTGGATTTAATGTTCTATAGGGAGATGACTTCATTTAATTACAGATATATTTTGTCATGAGATAACATGATGTCTCTTTATTAGAATGCCAGGATTATGCTATTTATTTTTACCAAAATCCCTTACTCCCACCCATCGGTTCCACCCAGGAAAGAAAGTCTAATTTATATTCAGAACTGCTCAAGTTTTAGCTTATTATTTATTGAAACATAATGTTCAAGGTGGTTTGAGACTTTTCACACTTTCAAAGTATAAAAACAATGATACAAAATAAAGGGACAATCAGTTAATTAGCCACCCCTTCATACTCTTGGAGATTTGTTTAACAAGTGTTTCCTCTTCTTTGGTGATTATAAAACAGCAAAATAATTTCGTGCTCCCAGGATTTATATTCTCAATTTGAATACTTATACATCTCAAATTGTATTAATTATAAAACTAACACCAGGAACTGACTTACGTTTAGTTGTACCCAGGGCCACCATCAGGAATTTTGGGGCCCCATACAGCCTAAGTGTCTGCCCCCCCCGGCCATTTTAAAACTACTCCCCCCCAAATCCCGTGCCATGCCACCATGGCCACACACCCTGGGCAAGCCCTCCCCCGGCCCTCTGAGGGCAAACACAGCCCTGATGTGGCCCTCAATGAAATTGAGTTTGACACTCCTGGCCTAGAGGCTAAATCCTATGAACAAGGGCTATGAGAACGAGTATGTTTAGCTCAATAAATAGAAAACTGAGGGGGAATATAATAGTAGTTTCCCAATCCTTAAATGGCTGCCACAGAGCAGATGGCATCTATTTATTCTCCATGCCACCTGAAGGTAGTACAAGAAGCAATGGGCGGAACCTCACCAAGAAGAAATGCAATCTGGAAATAAGGAAAAACTTGGGACTGGGCGGCATAGAAATAAATAAATAAATAATCAATCAATCAATCCCTTCTTTTTTATTAAAAGAAATTAATAATTTTAAAAAACCAATATCCATTACTATTAAAACTAAAACAACCAGCAAAACTATTAATAAAGACAGGTGAGGGCTGGGTTTTTTTCTCTGTTATTATTTAAGTGCTTTTACCATATGCTTTAAATCAAGAGTCACTTCTCTCTCCGTTTCTCTCTCTTTTCTGTCATTCTCTGCCTCAATCATTTTCTCATTTCTCTTTTTTTCTCCCCTTTTTTCTATCATTTCTCTCTCTCTCTTCCTTCCACTCTTCTCTCTCTCTCTTTCTTCCTCTCTTTCACTCTCTTCCTTCCTCTCTCATCTCTTTCTTTCTCTCTCTTTCTCTCTCTTGCTTTCTTCCTCTCTCTCACTCTCTTCCTTCCTCTCTCATCTCTTTCTTTCTTTCTCTCTCTTTCTCTCTCTTGCTTTCTTCCTCTCTATCACTCTCTTCCTTCCTCTCTCATATCTCTCTCTCTCTTTCTCTATCTTGCTTTCTTCCTCTCTCACTCTCTTCCTTCCTCTCTCATCTCTTTCTTTCCTTCTCTCTCTTTCTCTCTCTTGCTTTCTTCCTCTCTCACACTCCCTTCCTCTCTCATCTCTCTCTCTTTCTCTATCTTGCTTTCTTCCTCTCTCACTCTCTTTCTTTCTTTATCTTTCTCTATCTTGCTTTCTTCCTGTCTCTCACTCTCTTCCTTCCTCTCTCATCTCTATCTCTCTCTTTCTTTCTTTCTCTCTCTCTCTTTCTCTAGCTTTCTTCCTCTCACTCTCTTCCTTCCTCTCTCATCTCTTTCTTTCTTTCTCTCTCTTTCTCTATCTTGCTTTCTTCCTCTCTCTCACTCTCTTCCTTCCTCTCTCATATCTCTCTCTCTCTTTCTCTATCTTGCTTTCTTCCTCTCTCACTCTCTTCCTTCCTCTCTCATCTCTTTCTTTCCTTCTCTCTCTTTCTCTATCTTGCTTTCTTCCTCTCTCACACTCTCTTCCTTCCTCTTTCATCTCTCTCTCTCTCTCTTTCTCTATCTTGCTTTCTTCCTCTCCCACTCTCTTTCTTTCTTTCTCTATCTTTCTCTATCTTGCTTTCTTCCTGTCTCTCACTCTCTTCCTTCCTCTCTCATCTCTCTCTCTCTCTTTCTTTCTCTTTCTCTCTCTCTCTTTCTCTAGCTTTCTTCCTCTCACTCTCTTCCTTCCTCTCCCATCTCTTTCTTTCTTTCTTTCTCTATTTCTCTATCTCTCCCCCTCTTTCTCTTTCTTTTTCTCACTTTCCCTCTCTTGTTTTTTCTCTCTCTCTCTCTTGCTTTCTCTCACACACTCTTTCTCTCTTGTTTTCTTTCTCTCACTCTTTCTCTCTCTCGTTCTCTCTCTCTCTTGCTATCTCTTTCCCTCCCCCTATTTCTCTCTCTCTCTCTCTTTCTCACTTTCTCTCTATCTTTTTCTGTCGTCGCTCTCACTCTCTCTCGTTCTCTGGAGGCTGGCAAAAGTGATATTCAATGTCGGGCGCGCGGGCTGACGCGTGCTCTCCCCATCCCCCTGCTGCCAGCCCGCCCGGAACATTCAAAGTAAGAAAAACCTTCGTTCTTACTTTGAATGTTCCGGGTGGGCTGGCAGGGAGATGGGGAGAGTGCGCGTCGGCCTGCCGGAGCTGAGCAATTCTGCTGGCGATGGGTGAGGCAAAGGCGGCGGGCCGCTTTAGGGCTCCTGCGGCGCCTCGGCTGCGCTCCGTCCTGGGGGAGGCAGGGGCCCTGGCGTTTCTCCGACCTCCAGCTGTTGCTGCTGCCTCGGCAGGGGCAGCCTCCTCCGGCACGAGGGTGGGCATTTCGCCCCCCCCATTCCGCCTCATTCGCCCGGCTCCCTTCTCATGCGAGGCACGAGGGTCGCGCCGGAACAGGCCCACGACTCTGGCCGCAGCCTTGCTTGAGAGCTGAAGGCAGGAAATGGCGGGGCTCGACGGGAGGGCCGCGCCAGGAGCGAGAATGAGCTTCACGTTTCTGCCTCCTCGCATCCCGGTGATTCTTCAGCCCTTCAAACCCAATGGGCTCTTTATTTATTTACTCATTGGACTCATATGCTGCCCCTCTCCATGGACTCGGGGCGGATTACAACATTTCAATAAAAATACAATATATAAAACACAAATTAATAGAAATAATTCAGTTAATTATATTAAAAAGCGAAACATTTAAGAATCAAAACATCCACATGCCGGATGTCCCGGATGAGGCGAGCGCCCAGCCGCCCAAGCCTCGTTACCAAATGGATTTTTTTACACAGAAGGCTCCTTAGGAAAGAAACAAAATTTAACACAAGCGCAACTAACATTTGCAAATGGCTTTTTTTTTTGAGCGACTGGGATGATTGGCTTGTAAAAGGAATTGGAGTGCAAAAGCAAACTACTCGTGCCGGCCCGGGCCCGGATGAGGCGAGCTGCTCAGTGGGCATAAATTACTGCAGGCGCCAGGAGGCCGGCCAGCAAAACCGGGGGGGGCTCATTTTTCAATTTGGCCAGGCCCCTGACGCCACTCCCAGTAGTACCGGCCTATCGGCGGCCCTGGTTGTACCTATTTCACAGCTTAATAAATGAGTGAATGAGTAAATGAATTTTGGATAGAATTGTCCATGAATCTGTGATGAAACATCCACATAATACATTAATGTATTTTAGTAGTAATATTGTGTAGTGTATCAAAAATATCGATAGTGATTTATACATAATTTACAAACATATTTGGGGCTGGAAAAATCATCTTTAAGCAGTGCTGCCATTATGCGAGGCATTATGTGATCTCACCTTTTTTTGTTCCATTAAGCAAATTATCCTGGTCTTTAAGGAAGACATCACATGATCACAATTTGCAACCTTCCCTGATGACTTTCCAGTGAATAAAAGCAAACATACGTGGACCAGTATAATGTTGCAGAATCCAACCTAGGTTGGTTATCGGGACAAGAGGTTTTGTCTTTCAGGTTTTCAGACTCATGCTGGAGCTCATCCTCAGGGAACTTCTCTCTACTAAAATATACCAGGCAGCTCAGAAAACTAAACCTCTGATTCCAGCAATTGACCCAGATTGGATCTTACTTACCAATGACTTATCAGAAACCAACTGGAAAGATTACAAATGGCAGTCAGAGCACAACACTGCAATTGTCACAAATGCAGAGACAAATTGTGTTCTTGTGACTGCAGTGGTCTGGTTATAAGTAACTTTTTTCAGCACCAATTTAATTTTGAACTCTCAGCAAATGAAAAGTCATAAGTGGAGGAATATAGGGAGAAATAGGGAGTATAGGGAGAAAAAGCTAAAAAATGAGCATAACATATCATTATAAAGACCAACTGAAACATATCGAACAGAAAAAGTTGCTGAATTCCATAGAAGTCTTCCTTAAGATGGGCAATGAACAAAAACAGGAGTAAGGCTAGAAAAGGGCAGGAAGGAGTTTCAAGACTAACAATTTGGGGTTTTAGCAAAGAAGCAATGAATTTAAAATTATTCATCTTCAGTACTACCAGAAAATAAATTCATTTATAAAACTAGCACCTTAGTTTTCTAAAATGTCCTTAAAAATTTTGAAAAACTATTTTTACTATTTACATGAACCAATCCTGTGACCCAGTAATCTTGTACTTGGGTTAATTTACAATAAGTCTATAGACATATTTGTACATCAATCCCATCTTGTCATTATTAGTTTTGATGCTATTAAAAATGAATTTCTTAAATTTTGGACAAATATTTATGTATTTTTTCTTATCTTTTTTTAATGTACACTGAGAGCATGTGCACCAAGACAAATTCCTTGTGTGTCCAATCACACTTGGCCAATAAAATTCTATTCTATTCTATTCTATTTATATGACATATAAGCCTAGAAATATCTGAGCTATCTCATATCCTGTCACAAGAACTAATCCAGTACTTCCTGAAATCAAATGGTCTTTGGTTCCATTTGAACAGTATTTTTTCAGTTTCAGGTTCAATTTTCTTTTTCTTCCTAGTCATAACTTTCCCTGAATGTGGAACTTTTACTTACGGTTTCCACACCAGGTGTTTGCTAATAATGCAGCATATTAAGGTATGATGTTTTGTAAGTTGTTATGGCAACACAATAACAAGTAGGAGTCTTTCCTGATAAATAAACCTTGAAAACTCCAAAAACTAATACAGGTTTGACCCAGAAGACAAAAGAACACTTGACCTTATTATTATGAAATATAAAGTCATAGTAGCCAGTGGTGCAAAAGACATATTATCTGATTCAATATTCCATTATCCTATTTTCCTTTGATAAGATTTTTAAAGTGTCATTTTGAAATTGCCAAATGACTAGATTTCTACACTTTTCCCACTGTTTAAATAGCCCTGTGAAGTGCTTCATATTTAATTCCTAAACAATCCTTTGCACAATACAGGGGCATAAGAAGAGTGTTTATCTGCTATACTTCTGCCACACAAATCCCAGCGACCAGTTAGGTCCCACAGAGTTGGCCTTCTCCGGGTCCCGTCGACTAAACAATGTTGTCTGGCGGGACCCAGGGGAAGAGCCTTCTCTGGCAGCCCCGACCATCTGGAACCAGCTCCCCCCGGAGATTAGGATTGCCCCCACTCTCCTTGCCTTGCCTTAAAACCCACCTCTGCCATCAGGCATGGGGGAACTGAGATAGCTTCCCCAGGCCTATATTGTTTATGTATGGTATGTTGTGTGCATGTTTTTTAAATTATGGGTTTTTAGTTTTAATTATTAGATTTGTATTGTATATTGTTTTTCTATTACTGTTGTGAGCCGCCCCGAGTCTACAGAGAGGGGCAGCATACAAATTTAATAAATAAATAAATACTGTAAAGCAGTTGTTTTTTATGGACCATGTGGCAGTGCATAGCTTCCTTTAAGAGTTATAGACAGGTGGTACATTTGGGCCAGTGAAGGGCTACCAAAATCTTTACTACTACACTGTGGGCGTGGCTTATGCAGGACACTCTGCATTTTCTTTCAACATCTTTCAGTGCAAATTGGGTGCTCTGGGGTGGAGCTCCATTTTCACTACCCCACTGCATCCCCCATTGGGCAAATGTTTGGTACATATACTGTAAATACACTTGGGTTGGGGTAGGGGGAACTTAGTTATTGTGATAGAACATATTAGAGAGAGGCTAATATCACTTTAAAAATCATAGAAGTCTCTCCCAGTGTCTGAAAAAGGCTTTATCGATGTTCACCTGCAGGGCATGTATTCAGCATGACTTGAAGGGAGATTTGTAAGTGCACTGTTGAACAATGTTTCTGTCCTTGTGGTGCCAGTCAAGTGGAATATATTATTCACTACATCGTCCACTCTCCTATTTATAATAAGATTAGGCACCAAATTATTCATAGTAAGTGAATACTTTGTCTCTTATCTTCACTTATTCAAAGAAATGGCCCAATGAGAGCTTACACTTCTTTGGCCTATGAAAGACTTCCTGTCCCATGGAAATTTGTAACTTCATACAGGTGAATACAGATAGACTTCTTTCATACCTTTATCCTCAAAGTACAAAGATCAATGAATGAACTGGAATTTGGGGCTTAAATGATGCTGCAGATATCTTGCATACGTTACTATACCTTGTTCATCTAACCCCTGTTCAGAGTTACTGAAACCTGTGTTGGTATAAATTGTGATTAGCATTGGAATAAAGATACTCAGTCATTGTTACAAGTGACAAGATAGAAAAGGTAGCTTAGAGAAGAAGCAATATTCAGACCTAGGCTTTCTGCTTTGAAAATACTGGTTTGGATATAACCACCATGAGATTTAGGCAAATTGTAAAAAGCGCAGCTGAAAGCTGAGCGTGGGGAAAGAATTGAAGGGACCTTTCTCTAGGATTGCTAGCATCTACTGCCCTTGTTCCTAACTGTTTTTCTCTTTTTCTAGTCAGGCTTGATCAGGACGCAGGAAGCAGATTACTTTTTGAAACCACTACCTCCAAATATTGCACTTAAACATAACATTTCTGTTCCTGTTGGTCATCGTTCTCATGTACTGTATAAGAGATCAACTGAATCTAAACTGGTAATGGATAATAATGAGGTAATTGAGACTGCTGAGAGGCAGCAGGAGGCTCACAATTATGTCTTCCAAGATAGCCAACCATCTCACAATTCTGAGTGGCATCAAAAACAGCACTTTTGTGGAAGGCGTAAAAAATGTATGTAAAGTTGTCTTTTCCTCTGTTTATTACTTAATGTATTTTAAGACTGCCAATTTGACATTCAGTTCTGTTTTTTCCAGCAAATAAATGTTTTCACACATAAGATGTAATCAAAAAATGATGTTCAATTGAACATTTGCTACTGCTTTGTATAATGTGGTGTGTGAGAGGTTGCTCTAATGTAGTTCCATATCAAATGTACAAGCAAATTAACATCACAGTGTTTGTAGTGTAAATTTATTATCATGTTAGGATTCACTGTTCAAAACTCTTTTCTCCTAATGCTTTAACTCCTTAATTAGGAACAATTAATCAATGTATTTAATGATTTCTTCCATTTTATTTGTTATTATTAGGCCGTTGAAATTTATGTTAGCTTTTGAATACATCTGCATATTTTCCCATTTTTAATCTTAGAAGGAAATAACCTGATGTAAAAGATGTTTTGGGTCCAAATTCCATCAGTCCCCAGTCAATAGGCAGAAGACATAGTTTAAATCACCTTAAAAAACCCAGACTATCAAATTATACTCAATTTAAGCATCTTTGGCCCAACCCAGACAAATGAAGCACTCTTAAGTTGGGTTGATTTAACCAGGGAAAATTAATGCACAATTTAAATCAATAGTACAAGTAATCCCTGGATTATGAGCACTCCCTTAATGAATGTTCAAAGTTATGCAACAAGCACCCCGAAACAATGAATCTTGTAGCATCATGGCAGTTGTTTGCCCTTACAAACAACTGCAGAGGCGTTGCAACATTTGTCCTGAACATTGCAGGTCAAAATGGAGCTTCTGAGGTGCATATCCACCCCTTGGAAGTTTCGTCCAGGCCTCCACGGGCTTTCCCCGGCACATTGCAGGCCAAAATAGAGCTTCCGAGGGGCAGAAATAAGTACACGGTTGGTTGGCTTGGTTTGATTTTGTCATTCACCTATATAACTGAGTGTTATTTGAAGATCTTTTGTCTTGTTGCAGATATGCCTCAGCCTCCAGGTGGAGACACCTATATCTTGCCAGATGAATATAACCCTCTGCTGAGAAACAAGCGGTCGCTTCTGAAAACCCATAAGACCAAAGAGTTCAATGTTGAGACTTTGGTGGTGGTTGACAAAAAGATGATGGAAAACCACGGCAATGAGAATATTACCACTTATGTTCTAACTGTACTTAATATGGTAAGGATGTTCCTTTAAATTGATTACTGAACATTAATACAGAATCCGTATTATAATTGTCTAAGACTCCTCCAATGAGAATCTATCTCCCCTTGCTCCCAGACAAAAGTTTTTTGTTCTAGTGATGCTGAAAACATTTAATTAATTAATTAATTGAATTTTTGTTCTCCCCTCTCCCTGAGGACTCAGGGCAGCTTACAACAATAATTATAAAACAATATAATCAGTTTAAAATACTTCATAATAATAAAAAAGCATTTCATAATAATAAAAAACATTTCATAATAATAAAAAACATTTCATAACAAATAGTTAATTCCATAATAATAAGAAACATTTCATAATAATGAAAACCCTACAATATAATCACTACATTCATACACCAAACATCCCAATCAATTCATGTCTCGCCCGGATAGACAGGTGTCAGTTATTACAACCCCCAGGCCTGTCTGCAAAGCCAGGTTTTCAAGGCTTTTCGGAAACCCATTAGGGTGGGGCCCTGTGGATCTCGGGGGATAGTTGGTTCCAAAGAGCCAGGGCCACCACAGAGAAGGCCTTCCCCCACAGGCCCACCAACAGACAGACATGGTTTAGTCAATGGGACCCGGAGAAAGCCTACCCTGTGGGCTCTAATCAGTTGCAGGGAACTATGCGGCAGGAGATGTTCCCATAAATTTGATTTCTATGCTGCCTTTAATAGAGTCCAACATAATAAAGATATAACAACATTCACGTCTTGGATATGAGTGACATTTAGCAAGCATGTTAACATAGTACATCTTTGCTTGAGTACATAACCTTACACTTATGCCTCGTTTGTTCCTCACTCATTCGTCGTGGCACAATAAAATTCTTACAATGACTTTTCTTAAATTTCAGCTCCCCTTCTATTTTACTCTTTGCCAAAAACAAAAAATGAGCATAGCCACTTCAAACCACTGAAAATCCTTGGAGCAGAACTTGCAGGGTCACTTTGACCAAAGAAGGCGTCATGTCTCTAGGACCTTCATAACATTAATGCGTAGAAACGAGTATCAGAAAAAGAGATGGACTTAGGTTTTTTCAGCTGCACTTATCATTCAGCTGGAAAGACTCATCTTGTTTCCCGTTGTGATCTCAGGGCAAATGTGCTTCTCTGGATGCCTGTATGGGCAGATGAATAGACACAAGCGCATGCAAACATATTCTCAAATATCTTACAATGCGTAGAAACATGGAGATTACGTATGGATAATCTCAATGAGATGAGATGAAATGTGAACCTTTTTCACTGAAGGTTGAACCTTTTTCACTATGTAAAACTACAAATAAACATGTTTAAGAAACAAATAACAGGCAATAAATATACTATCACACAAATGCGTGAATTTTTTTTCTCTTTTTATTTATTTATTTATTAGATTTGTATGCCGCCCCTTTCCATAGACTCAGGGCAGCTAACAACAATAATTAAAAAAAACATATAACAAATCTAATATTTAAAATAACTAAAAACCCTTATTAAAAACCAAACATACACACAAATATACCATGCATAAATTGTATAGACCGGGGGGAAAGAAAATCTCAATTCCCCCATGTCTGACTTTTTCTGTGCAATTTAAATAAAGCAAAAAATAGAAGACTGCATCATGGCTATGGATGAAAATCAAACATTGTACAGATAGTTCTCAATTTATGACCATAATTGAGTCCAAAATTTATGTTCTTAAATGAGACATTTGTTAAGTAAGTTTTACCCCATTTCTGGTCTTTCTAGCCACAGCTATTAAGTGAATCATTGCAGTTGTTAAGTTAGTAACATGGTTGTTAAGTCAATCTGGCTTCCCATTGACTTTGATTTGCCAAAATGTTGCAAAAGATGATCACATGACCCCAGGACACTGCAACCGTCATAAATATGAACCAGTTGCCAAGCATCTGGATTTTCCCATGTGCGCATGAGAATATTGTAACAATCGTAAGTGTGATCTCTTAAAACTATGTTTCAGGTTTCTGCTTTGTTCAGAGATGGAACAATTGGAGGTAATATCAACATTGCAGTTGTTGCCTTGATACTTTTGGAGGAAGAGCAGGTAGAGTATGTTCAATATTTTAAAGAAGAATAATTAATCTTGATTTTTAATCTTGCTCCTGGATTCAATTCTTGAATGCAGAAGTACAGGGGTTGGACAAAAAATGGAAACACTTGACTTTTTGGCATCATAAAAGTTTGAGCATGTTCAAATCAATCAAAACCTGACATATTTTAATGGTTTTTTTAAAAAAAATCTGTTATAAGATATGTTTTTTTAAGCTACCAGAAATTTAAGGAAATTGGTTATAAACTTCTAGAAATGGCAGATCTCTCAGACTTTCAAAGAGGCCAAATTGTTGGTGCTCGAATGGCAGGTGCTAGTGTAACAGAAAGTGCCTGAATGTTTGGCGTTTCAAGAGGTAATGTCTCAAAAGTAATGACTGCTTTTGAAAGAGAAGGGAAAACGTCCTCAGCCAAGCACAGGTCTGGTCGAAAGTCGAAGTTGTCTGAGAGAGACCGTTGGACACTAAAGTGAATTGTTAGAGCGGATCGCAAGACCGCAGCTCCTAAAATCACTGCAGAGCTCAATAGACACGTACAGAACCCAGTTTCCACAAAAACTGTTCGAAGGGAGCTTCACAAATCTGGATTCCACAGAAGAGCTGCAAGGTATTTCCATTTTTTGTCCACCCCCTGTATCTTAGTAGCATTGTAAGAATAATCCAATCTTTCCTTAGCTTGATGCCTGCCAGGTGTATGGAATCTCAATTTTTAAAAATGCATGCTACAAGGCAGCTTCAGAGAAACTTATTTTAATCATCATAGTATTTGTACACTGTTGTATTTATCTTTATGCAAATGTAAGTTTAAAGAGAATAAACATATGAAACAGAATGTTCAGGATTGAGCTTCTTGATTTCATGCCCCAATTATGTTGTATTCTCCATGTTTCAAACTACTCATTCCCAACATAAGAACTTGTCTTCTTTTTTTTATATAAATGTATATCCTGAATATTTTGTATTGAAACTTGGCCCTAGTTCTCAGAGACACTGCAAACTCAATGTCTCATCATCTGTACCAATTGAGTTTAAATGTACTGTAATCTTAGATCAGAAGCAGAATATCAGGTATGGTATGGACATAGATTGTAACTCCTTGGCTACACTAGATCATTCTTCTCAGCAATGGACAATTGCAAAGGAAGAGGCCTGGATCCTAGAGCACAAGGCTTGTCATTTTTTAAAAGATGTTTTTTTAAGTGCTTTCGGGGTAAAGGAATCTCATTATGACAGACCAAATTAAGGTGCTTGGCTCTTCTCTCATAGAAGTCTGGAACTATGAGCAAAATTGCTTAATGATATTCAAAGGATCTGAGCCAGACCACAACATCACACATTGGCTGCTTCACAGAAGTGTTTAGCCAGAATATTTTTAACCACAGGTCAACAAATAATTAGGGGCTGATTCACACCTCTGGCTAAACTACAATGTGTGATATTTGCACATCCAGTCAAGCCAAGAACAAACAAACCTCAGTATGGCTTTGTGTCTTGTATGATGAGCCATTCTCTCAGGGGTTCGCCTAGGTCAGATTCTATGTAGCCGAAGTTCAGAGAGAGCTAGATCACTGTCCAGCGAGGCCAGAGGTGAATAGGGCAGCCCACAGCAAAAAGAAGAGTTAATTTGTATAAGCAATAACAGGCAAGCAAGGTATCAAGTGTCAAAAGCTGCAGCTGAAATTCAGCATAGCTAGAGGGAAACAGAGAATGCCAGGGCAGGGGTCAAGATCCAAAGGGAGTGATAATTTGGAGAAAGGGAATGTACATTTTACCAAGTAAGACTGTTTCCTTGAGAAGACAACAAATGCAAATTTAGGTTGTAATGTCATAGAGTTGATAGAATCGTGTTATGATTTAGAATTGGTTGACTGAAAGGTTCACACTGATAGGCTTCTCTGGCATGATTCAAGTCTTGAATCATTCTGCATGATTCAAGACTTCTAGCTCAATTCTCTCACAGTTCTTCCTTTCAAGGACCATTCAGGCCTCTTTCGGTCTCAGTTATGGGAGATTGCCACTTCTGGACTGGTTTGAACCAGAATTGTTAGCCATGCTCTATAGTTGTCATGAAACATGAAGAACCATGGTAGCATCACAAACATGAAGGAATTTCAAATTTATTACAGCCATGAAGCCAGGTACAAACATGAAGGAAAAATATTCATATTAATGAGGAAATAATAAGTTTAGGACTACCAGTTTTATAGTAAAAGGAAAGCCAGGTTGTCTTTTTATCTTCTTCCATTGTCTTTAATGAATATTTTTATCCTGGGTTGCATTTCTGGAGTATCCAATGAAATACTTGAAGGCAATTAAATGTGTTAGTTTGAGGTACCATCCTTTCCTTCTTAAGACATGAAAGAAAAGCTCCAGATTATCATCTCTACAGTTGTTACAACTATGTTGATGGTATATTTTCTACTTTCCCATCAATTATTTCCCTCCCTCTTTCCTTTTTTTTAAAGCTTTTGAATTGATTCCAAACTCCTGTGCAGTAGAAAACTCTATTAGTAATGTAATGCTTCATTTTATGTGCTGAGCGATCAGGGCTCCTAACGTGACAGCTTAATTACACTGAATGTTTAGATTTTCATGCTTGGACCATGTCCAACCTGAAAGAGTAGGAAGAATAATCTTTTGATCTTACACCTGTGACATAATTTTCCTTTATATCTCTGGTTTGGAAGTGCTACTCCTCTAAATCTTTTGCTTGCTATTCTGTTGCTTTTGAGACTATCCATAACCACATATGTGTGCTATTGATCATATAAACAGAACACAAGGAGCTAAATATTAGCTAGCAAATGGGAACAAAGTTATAGTTCAAAACTAATTATATTTTACAGTTTAGTTTTAAATTGATTAATCACTTGGAATTGTACATAGGAAAATGCCTTTGGCAAATCTTTCCCATTGTTTTTTCCTATTTTTTCCCTTTGTGCTATTCTAAGAGAAAGTAATAGACAGCTATAATATGATAATCTCTTCAGAGATTTGTCTATCTCCCTCCCTGTAAAGACATTAAAGATCTTTTTTTGACATTTTTTGTTAAAGTGAGGTGTGTCTTCTGGATTAATTTATAATGCAGTTTCCATGCTTAAATCTAATGCTCAGAAACCATACATTTTGGGCTTGATCCTTTGGTAGTTGACACATTTGGGAAGCAACTGATTTTGCTGTATAAATTACATTTTGCTAATATTGTAAACAAGATCTAGCAGTAGCTATGGCCAACTTTTAGGAGCTGATAGCGACTGAAACACATATATCATCATGTTTTTCAAAAAGCTTATTTCATAGTATGTATCAAGGGCTTGAATGGGTACAAAAATATCAATAAAATTCATGTCCAGAATTATTATTATTATTATTATTATTATTATTATTATTATTATTATTATCATCATTCTAAGTTAAAGTTAATTAACCCTTCTCTTCTTTCTTATAACTTGTTCGTAAGTGCAGACATGAACCCCATTTATGCAATAATGCTTTCCAAGATATTTGAACAAAATTCCTAGATAAAACAAAATTCACTTCACTTCTTCTACAATTAGCCAGTCATCTTGCTTCAATATTAGAGAAGATGATGAAAATGGCTTCATATATCCTCTCTGCATTCAATACTCTTCTCTCCTGATCACAGATATTTTAGGTATTTAGGTATACAGAACAGCAGCAAAGATAAAATAGAAGAGATAATATTAAATCCAGTATGTTTTTCTTCCAGAGTCAAACTTGGATGACTTTACATACCATAGTCAGCCATCACCTGTGAAGGGTGATATCCTAATCAAATGGACATACCTGGTTTCTTAACAAAGCTGGCTGAATTTTGGCAATTAAAGTCCACAAATCTTAAAGTTGCCAAGTTGGAGACCCCTGTCCTCGAGTCAGCAATAATCAATGGAGTAAAATCTGCAGACTTCTTTCCTCTTCCTTTCCTTATTAATTGCATCATTTGGTGAAAGTAAATAGCTGAGATTTCAAAACAGTACTCTATAGTTTGGTTCCTCTGTTTCTAGTGAGAAACTCTGTTGCTAATTTGCAATTTCAGAAAGAGAAAACAACAAATACAATATTCTGTGTTCCAAGGTGCCATATTGACCCATTGGATAAGCCATAAAAGACAGTTAATGAATCAGCTGAAGAGAGTTTGTGCAATAATAACTAATGCTCATTATTTATTGATCACTTGGCAGGATGCAAACCAGGCCTACCAATCTGGGTGCATCCAAGCCAAATATTTTTGCTAGGCAAGTCTGGTGCTTTGCTAAGGGCTTGATAAATACATTGGTTTCCAGTCCTAGAAAGAACTCCTGTATGAAGGCTGTGATGGATTACCTGGCCTTGGCTGGTGAGTTGCATTAGGCAATACAACCCTATCTAATGAGTTTACATTAACAATAGGTCTTTGAAGTTCGTAAAAATGTCAGGTTGATTTTGCAAAGACCAAAATATCAATTTATTTTGTCTAAGCTGCTTTCATAGAATAAAAATATTGGTGTTCTGTTGTTTCTCAAATCTTGCCCCAAAGTGTTGGTCTGTTTTTATTCAGTTGCAAACTGTATTTAAAAAAAAAAAATCCTGCTCATTTTTACTTTCTAATTTAAAAAAAAAAACTGAGTGGAGGCGTTCCTTTGTTTGACTTGTCTGCAGCCGGGTCTTGTGATTAATCACCATGCTGACCATACCCTGAGTAGTTTTTGTCAGTGGCAGTCTGGGCTGATGGGAAAGGATGGCAGCCGCCACGACCATGCAATTTTACTAACTGGCTTTGACATTTGTTCCTGGAAAAATGAGCCTTGTGATACTTTAGGTAAGTCTTTGCATGCACTGGGCCACAAATGCATCAAGGATCCTTTGTCAAGATTGTTATCTTCAAATGCAGGTGCTAAATACTTGCAATCTGCAAGACCTAGCCGTCATCTAAGTCTTGATGCTTAGATGATGAGAAAAGCAACATTCCCATTTAAAATGTTTGTACAATGATATCCAGTTTCCAACTGAGGCTAAATAATATCAAGTTCATAGAGATTTATCCATGTTCTCCTTATAATGCTAATCGGAGTAGGAAAGTAGGAGTAGGAAAGGATACCAATCTTATTAATGAATGAAAATATTCTGTGCCAGCATCTTTCTACTTTCTACTATTAGAAAAATCTGGTTTCTAATGCATCCATGGGATTTGTAATGCATCTCAGTTGAAGCCTCTAGGGACTACAGGAAATAAATATGTGACTCAAAGACAACAGTTATATGCTATCAACATTTATCACTTTTTTTGCAATTAAAAAAGGGAGACATCTCTTCCTACCTTATTTTAATTGTCTAATCCCATTTTTTTTCCTAAGGCATGCTGTTTATCTTCTTTTTTTTCAATTAAACACTCCAGGATTTGCACCAATAAGTGGCATGTGCAGTAAATACCGCAGCTGTACTATTAATGAAGATACTGGACTTGGACTTGCTTTTACTATTGCTCATGAATCTGGGCATAAGTAAGTTTGTCGATCTGTTTTTTGAAGTGTAAAAGAGTTTTAAACTCTTTCCTGCCAAAAAATGACCAAAAAATGATTATTTTAGATATTCAATCATGTTGTGTGATTTCTATTAATTAGGGTTACTGCCTACATTTTAATCACAGTTTGATATTTAAGTATAAAAGAAAATATACTGGAGCTGCTGATCTGCCCCATGTTCCATCTTCTTAGCATGTAGGCTCCCAGGACTGTCTATTAGAGTGGCTAGAACTAAAATATTAAAAATCCTATTTAAACTATAGATTCTAGCTCATGGTCATAATTTGCCAGTGACATGTGTTATAAACACCTCAGTAACATGTCTTACAATTTTATACTGAGATTTTATATGTGTGTGTTTGTGTGTGTGTGTGTGTGTGTATTTGTGTGTGTGTGTGTGTGTGTATTTGTGTGCGTGTGTGTAATATATTTGGGGCTTATTTGCTTTCATCAGGTAGCTATATATATATACATATATACATATATACATATATACATATATGTATATATATAATGAATTGTCCAAAAATACAAGTTCCAAGTATAGTTATAGATGAAGAAACGAAAGACATCACAATCTCTGCAACATTTAAATTTTTTGAATATAGCTTTTGTCAGCCCCTTCTGATATCGTCAGAGTGTAATCCTCATTGAAGAATTGCTTGTTTTTATCAGCATTACATAAAAGCAAGCATCTCTTTAATGGGGATTTTACACTCTGACAATGTCAGCAGGAACTGATGAAAACTTAGTATATAAAAAATATTGAAATGTCCCAGAGATTGTAATGTGTATAATTTTTTCATATGTATACATGTATGTGTGTCTGTCTATCTGTCTGTCTGCCTACCTACTTATATATATATACACATACATACACACAGAGTGAGAGAGAATTGTTATACTTTATCAATATGTAGAATCTCTGTCTCTTACACCCACAGATTGCAGAACAAAGCAAAAAACTATGACAATTTGTAGTTGTGTGCACAATTCCTGTGCCATTGTATTTGTGCTACCATAAAGAAAGTGTTTAAAGCCATAATCTGGTCTGTTAATGTAGTTTTCAATCACCACCAGTGATCATCCTCACTGAATATACCATTGAATATCAGTTTTTAGGATCCAATGTATAGTATTAAACAAATTAGGCCAGCCAAGTTCAATGCAGGTTACAATTTCGTAGGGGCAAATAAATAAACTTGCTTTTATCAATCTGGTAGTCTATTTAAATTCATTATTGTCTAAAATTATTTATAACCTGTAAAAAGTACAAACATTGATAAGCATATGTGAAGCTATGTATGTTTATGCTGAATAAAATTATTTAGATAGAATGTTTAAATGTACTGCAAAATCATTGCATTTCAAAAGTCTAACCATATTAAGATTGTGCACAATACTGAAAATAGTAGTTGAGATTACTCTTCTGCTCAATGTAAATTCTAGCAATATGAGACAATATTTGTAAAGGTATAACTTTAACATTTTGCCTCTTACAGCTTTGGCATGGTCCATGATGGAGAAGGAAATATTTGCAAAAAATCTGAAGGTAATATTATGTCACCCACACTAGCAGGACACAATGGAGTCTTCTCCTGGTCAGCTTGTAGTCGTCAATATCTCTACAAATTTCTAAGGTACCTGTGCTAAGTGAGTGATTTCAGTAAGGAAAAAGCATAAGCTCTGAGAAAGTTGTTTTTGTCCCTTAAAATGGGAAAGTTTCATTGCAGAAAGCTGTAGATACCAATATATATGCAGTGAGATCTGGTGAATTTCAGACTCAGCGTTTCAGATTACACATGGTGATAAATCTAGTATGATTCTATATGGTTCATAAAGTAGCTGTTGATGGATTACATTTCCTCAGTTTATTTTTTGGGAGAAAAGAACATATTGCAGGAATTTGGTTAATGCATTCAAGGTACATATCAGGGAGAAGACTGCATGCATCCAATCTTTCCTGGGAACTCACCAAATGAGTTGAAATAAAAGTGTAAATGTCCTCAGCCATCAAACATGGGACTTTAGTCCTTGCAGATGTACAAGACTCATATTTCTTATGTATAAATAAACATATTTTTGCACCATGTTAATGGCATCTGTAAGTGCAAATTTTGTAATAATTGCAAAACAACTAAGAAATCTAAATCAAAGTTCTAGCTTTTCTTTCTCCTATTTGAAAAATTCCATTATTGATCTGAGTCATTTAGCATAAAATGATAGTTCATCTACATAGGCATCATCCCTAGCTTAGCTGTCTCATATTCCTGCATTGCCTTAAACACGACCTAAGCATAGGCCATAAAGTCATCTGCTATAATGTCCTTCCTGTCGACGACTACTTCAGCTTCAACCACAACAATACACCAGCACACAACAGATATAAACTCAAAGTAAACTCACTCCAAACTTGACTGTAGGAAATACTACTTTAGCAACTGAATAGTTAATGCATGGAACTCTCTACCTGACTGTGTAGTACAGGAGTAGAGAAAGTTGGCTCTTCTGTGACACGTTGACTTCAACTCCCAGAATTCCTGAGCTAGCATGAATTGACTCAGGAATTCTGGAAGTTGAAGTCCACGAGTCATAGAAGAGCCAACTTTGCCTACACTTACTGTAGTATCATCACCTAACCCCCAAAACTTTACATTTAGGTTATACACTTTTGACTTCACCTGATTTCTAAGAAGTCAGTAAGGGGCATGCATAAGTGCCCATTGTTATATCTTTGTATACTACCAATACGTATTTGACAAAAATAAATAAATAAAAATAAATAAATAAATAAATGTAGAAAACAGAGGAAATGTCCTTTAAGGACAAAAGAAAGACAATGGTTAGATAAAAGGGGCCTGAGTTTGAACCAAGAAGGTTACATGAGTAAATGTCTCATATCCCTCCCTATTTTTCACAAGATAAAGGGTTAAAGGGGAAAGAACACACAAAGTTGCAAGATTCCCTTACTATAGCTTTACAACAAAAGTAGTACTGATCTAACTGTCATTGGTTTCCTGGACTAGTCTATCTTTGAAGCTGGTATCATGTAATCAGAATTTCTATGTGATCTAAAACTGTCCTCTTTCAGAAGTGAGTAGCTATTACAAAGGTCACTTTTAAATCTGAAATCGATTTAACCAAAAATGTCTTCTTTGGATCTCTTTAGCTCTCCTCAGTCCTTGTGTCTTGCTGATCAACCAAAGCCTGTGCAGGAATACAAGTATCCAGAGAAGCTTCCAGGGCAGCTTTATGATGCAACTATTCAGTGCAAATGGCAATTCGGAGAAAAAGCTAAACTATGCATGATGGACTTTAAAAAAGTAAAGAAAAATTATTTAATCTAGTCTTAAACTAGATTAAATTCAATAAATTATTTAATCTAGGGACTCTAGATTAATGTTATGTGTATTATTATATTTTATTCCTTACATAAAAGTGTGAGATGCATTAATTTTAAAATAGTGTATTTCCTAATTCTTATGAACTATCATTCCACCTATATTAGAAGTTAATAAACTGATTTGATTTAAATAGCTTACTTTTCTATATATTTATTTGCATAAGTAAATACATATTATATTTCATATGACTTCTCCATTCAAAACAGTTTCCAGAACAGCTTAGAATAGTTCAATAAAAGAGCTGCTAGTGAAAATAAAAACTAGCAAACAGCTTGGAAATTTCAAAGTATTCATTTGTGCTGGAAAAGATCTTGGAATGAGCGGTGTCCTGGGAAAGAGCAATCCAAAGTTGGATTGACATCCCTTGGGAAACCCTTTTCCTAATAGCTTGGTGGATAGAAATCCAGAAAATAATTTCTTGGTTTGATGTGAAACATTTGTATTGATCCTATTTACAATCTTTGGATAGACAACTCAGTTATGGGTAATCCTGATTTTACAACCATAATTGAACTCAAAATTAGTGTAACTGAGACAGTTCTTAAATGAATTTTGCCCCATTTTATGACCTTTTTTACACCATCGTTAAATGGACACTGCAGTTGTTAAGTCAGTAACATGGTTATTAAGTGAATCTGACTTCCCCATTTACTTTGCTTGTCAGAAGGTTGCAAAAGGTGACCCTGGGACATAGCAACTGTCATAAATATGAGTCAGTTGCCAAGCATCTAAATTTTGATCACATGTTCATGGTCATAAGTGCAAAACCCAGTCATAAGTCACTTTTTTCAGTACTATAAATGGTCACTAAATGAACTGTTGTAAATCAAGAACCATCCGTATTTCAGTAACTTTTCTTGTCATTCCATGGAATTCCATGGATGTAATACATGCAGAAATGCTGTTGCTGCTATTGTTGCCTTGTCCTGTTTTAAGATAGCCAAAAAAAAATCCCAATTCCCTATGTAGATGTTGTAATGGTATATACCTACTATGAGCATGAGCTTTTTTTGTTCTAGCTATAGATACATTTGGAAATAAATCATTCTTAATGCAGTCCTTCCCTTATCCAGGATATCTGTAAAGCATTGTGGTGCCATCGAGTTGGCAGAAAATGTGAAACCAAATTTATGCCAGCTGCAGAAGGTTCAATCTGTGGTTATGATATGGTAAGAAAATATTCGATAGATATTATTTATATAAATGGGGGTACAAGTGGGAGCTGTGAAAAATGTGAGTTGAAATGAGAAAGAAAATGCATTGCTTGCTATTTGAATTGAATTGAACTGAACTGAATTGAATTGAATACTTTATTTTGCCAAGAGTGCTTAGATATGCAGACATTCAGTATCTGTTAAGCACTGTTACTACATCTGAATCATTTGAATTTAGATAGATGTTTGTTCCTTTCCTTACCTAGAGCCTTTCATATTATCCTATGCATAATAACTATTCTTTTGATGTATTGAAGAGTTGACTTGCATCCTCTTTCCTTAGTGATGCTAGTATTAAAAATGTAAGATGCTGGTCAAGCTTTCCCACAGCCGATAGCAAGTTTGGCCATCTCCAAAGAATAGAATAGGTTGTGTGGGAAATCCTTTTATTAGAATCACTGCACCCTTGGGATCAGTTTATGGTCCTGAGTGTCTTCTTGTGATCCTGGAAGTCACATAGGAAGAAAGTTTAAATATCCTCTTAACTCAGTAAGCTCTAGTCGGCTTCTTGTCATTTTTGGTGATGCCTGTACCAGAAAAGGCACATCTATGAATATCATATCACTGATTAATCGGGGCCTTGTGGAACAAAGAATAGCTTTTGAAAGAGAAAGAAGTCTGGAATAATCAAGTAATCAAGTTTTTGTTTTTATTTAAACTTTGTATATTCTGCTCAATCCATCAACAATTCACCCAGAAATATAAATGGCCTTCCATGTTGATTGCACAAGTGGGCAGACAGAGAAGTTTCATAAGGTTTTAAGGACAGTACTTTGAGTTGCACTTGCTAGGAACCAGCCTAACACCTGCAATTGAAATATAATGCTAGTGAAAAAGCTTTCACCTCTCTGTATAAGATATATAAATAAAAGCAGCAATTGGTTACACTTTTTACATAGTTATGTTGGGCTCATTTTCTTTACTTCCTTGCTTTGTACTGCTGTTCTGTTTCTGCTGCCTTGTTTTTCCTTTATTCCCACATTTATTTAGAAAAAAACATTCAGATTTATTTATTTTATTTATTTATTTATTTTGTCCAATACACAATACACATTGAAGAGAATAGACAAATAGTAATATATATAAAGAAAAGGATAGGAGAAAAGATATAAAAATAGAGGAGAAGATATATGAAAGGAAGAAAAGATAAAGGAGATAAAGGAGAGACAATTGGACAGGGGACGAAAGGCACACTAGTGCACGTATTCACACCCCTTACTGACCTCTTAGGAACCTGGAGAGGTCAATCGTGGATAGTCTAAGGGAAAAATGTTGGTGGTTGGGGTTGACACTACTGAGTCCGGTAATGAGTTCCACGCTTCGACAACTCGATTGCTGAAGTCATATTTTTTACAGTCAAGTTTGGAGCGGTTAATATTAAGTTTTAATCTGTTGCATGCTCTTGTGTTGTTGCGATTGAAGCTGAAGTTGTCATTGACAGGTAGAACGTTGCAGCATATGATCTTGTGGGCAATACTTAGATTGTGTTTTAGGCGTCGTAGTTCTAAGCTTTCTAGACCCAGGATAGTGAGTCTATTTTTGTAGGGTATTCTGTTTCAGGTGGAGAAATGAAGGGCTCTTCTGGTGAAGTAGATGATACTTCACCAGTAGATCACTGAAGATTCTTTTTTATATGTTGTTTATTCAAGAGGGCTATGTCAAAATAATATCAGCCATGTTTTTTTCTTTCCATTTCATAATTCTTCTCCTCTCTTTAATCCATCCAGTATGAGTACTCAGTGTTCCAACTTCCACCCCATGAATGCCTTTTCCTCTACCAGCACGTTTTGTCTTCTTTAGGCACCATTACAGAACTCTCTGAAGTTATTTAGTCATTAATTCACTCTATCTTTCACTAACCTATCTGCATCTAATTTTGCACCCTATGACCTCCTTCTTTTCCACACACCCTTATATCCCACAAACTCCATATCCTCCTTTTTTTGCTTTAGCCATCCCATCTCTCACCTTTTCCTTCCCCTTGCCTATCTCAAATAGCTTCTTCTAATCCTAGTTAAATGTAGCAGAATTCTTCCAGTTATTCTCAGTAATTCAGCATCAAATCTCAGATGTAAGTAGTTCAACCCAGATTTGACCCAGATAAGTGAGAAAAATTGGCTGAGGCTTGGGGGAGTCTCACACCTGCAATTTATTCCAGAAGAAGTTTCTGTTTACACGTGTGGAAGTTTTCATCCTAATATCTGGGGAGGTGATTTGTATCAAGATTACAGCAGAGAACAAAAATTAAAACCTCCCTCCCCTCATGGCATTACCAATTCATTACATAATTTTTATTTATATGAATTAAAGAATATTGAGTTTGAGCTTCAAACAGAGGCAGAATCATGCTGTGTAACTTCAACAAGCTGCAAATATTGCCTCTCTGAATACACAAATGAAAAAATAATTAAACTGTGAGGTGTAGACATCATTACAAATAGTGGGATAGGAGAGTGCTTTTGCCTTTCAGATGTTGCTGTATGCACCTTACCTATTATCTGCAAGCAGCATGGTCAATGACCAGCAGTGATACAAGCTGTAGTTCATTATCACACCAAGACTAACAGGTTGCCTATCTCAAAGCAGCCAATCATTTTCATTATGATTATTTTTAGCTTCAGTTCTTAGAAGAAGAAATATCATGTTGAGCTCTTTTTCCAAACAAAACTATTGAGTCATTTGACTCCAGACAAGATTTCAAGGATATATCATAAACAAGGCACATGTCAAGTTGAATGCAGACAGACTCAGTTTAAACTTTCACATCAAAGCCAATGTGTACTTTTAGGTTAAATGGGGTGTAATCCTGACTGACAGTCCCAAGAGAAGTGCTGTGTGTGAGTGTGTTTGTTTGTCCAAGAATAACAGACAGGAATAATCAATCTCAAACAAATGACTTCATTTATAAATCAGATAGCACTGCACAATCTCTTTGCTTTCTTTACTATGTGCACATTTACTATTTTTAAAATGTCACTTGCCATAAATCATTCTCATAAATATAAGGGGATACAATCTAGAACAATAACATAAAATCTGACAAGATGACTGTGGATAGTCTCTTTGAAATATAAGATTCTAAACATAGTCCCTTGGTCCAAGTGGGGGAGGAAAGCCATGAATCTAATATGGAAGCAGGCTGCTTTATTCACCTAAATGCCGAGGTGGGCTGCTAGGGTGGAACGAACAGTGATGTGTACTCGCCCCCGTGGCTCTGTGTGCTAGCAGAATCCAGCGCAATTATGCTACTGCACCTGTGCAAGTAGCAAAAAAGTGCACTGAAACAGGCGCACCTGCAGCTCCGTGTGCGATTTTGCTACCTGCCCAAGTGCAGTAGCATAATTGCACTTGACTCCACTAGAACTCAGAGCCACATGGGCGAGCACACGTCACCGTTCCACCTTAGCAGCCCACCTCTGCCTAAATGCATACCCAAATACAGAAGTTGCATCTCAGAATTATACTCTTTTCAGAAGGCATCCTTTTGAATATGCAACAAACAAACCCTGAACATAACAAACAGCACCCATTCAGGTATGCATCACATTCAAATTTATTTATTTATTTGTTTGTTTGTTTGTTTGTTTATTTATTTTATTCAATGTTTTTATGCCGCCCTTCTCCTTAGATGCAGGGTGGCTTACAACATGTTAGCAATAGCACTTTTTAATAGAGTCAGCCTATTGCCCCCACAATCCGGCTCCTCATTTTACCCACCTCAGAAGGATGGAAGGCTGAGTCAACCTTGAGCCAGTGATGAGGTTTGAACTGCTGACCTGCAGATCTAGCAGTCAGCTTTGGTGGCCTGCAGTACTGCACTCTACTCACTGCGTCACCTCAGCTCAAATTCAATGTGATACACATGCAAAATCCTGCTTCTCCATATGATTTATTATCTCTATTCAGGATCAGAAATATTCCCAACAATGTTTAATTTTAAAAAAAACCACCAAAATATATTAAATGACTTATTTTTGTGAATGAAAAGTGTCTTTTCCAGCAAAGTGAATGAAATGATTCATGGTCCATCACCAGCGCCTTCTGTTGTTCAATTATCTCACTTGTATAGATTAATAATAATAATAATAATTATTATTATTATTATTATTATTATTATTATTATTATTATTATTTATTAGATTTGTATGCCGCCCCTCTCCGAGAACTTGGAGCGGCTCACAACAAGCAATGCATATACAAATCCAATATTAAAAAACAATTTTTAAAAATCCTTATTAAAAAACCAATCATACAGTCCAGATTGCCTGATGCCTAAGCATATAGGATTAAAAAGACCTTCCTGGTTTAGCTAATGTGTGTTGATGGTATCTATCTCATCTGGTACATGGAAAAATCTCAGACTTGTACTGTGAAGCTTATGGGATAGAAGTTGAGATAAGGCGCTGCTTCAGGCCTAAGGTGCTTCAAATGATCAGCCAGCTTCAAACAGTCAAAGGAAACTAGCTCTCAGCAAATCAACCATTACCTTATTTTTCGGAGTATAAGACGCACCAGAGTATAAGATGCACCTTAGATTTTGGGGAGGAAAATAGGGTGGAAAATCTGCCTACCAGATCTGGCTAGCATCCTTAGTCTGGTCAGCTTCAGCACATTATTTTATCCCCTGGTTAGGGCTTAAAAAAACCTTATTTGGAAAGAGTAACAATGAAAGAGCTTGCAAACCAGTAAGAGCTGGGAACATCGTTACCACCTGGTTAGGGCTGGAAAGAAACATTTGGAGCAAGTAGAGCAGAAGTAGGCAAAGTTGTCTCTTCTATGACTTGTGTACTTCAACTCCCAGAATTCCTGAGACAATCATACTAGGAATAACTATAAAACTTACAGAAATTAAAATTACACTGACCACTGTGGTCATATTCTATTTTTACACCAAACATGGCTGAAGTTGAGACAGTGGCAGTAACATTTTAAATGAAGGTGTGGATATAGTGAAAAGAAATGAAGTTTTTATTGTTTTGTCCTCTGGACAAACTCTGTGACCTTGGATGTGCTGCAGTTTATCACAAAGACCAGGTGTCTCAGAGGAAAATAAAAATCTTCTTGCAAAAATGAACTCAACTAAACCCCAAACATCTCGTGTTTTAGTTATAGCTCAGCTGAAGCAGGAATTCTGAATTGCAATAAATCTGTTTAAATGAACTCTAGCTTTTCAAAACCTTTTAAATTAGAAATTTGAGTATAGAAATTTTAATTTTTTTGAATATTGATAAAAAGTACTTTCTTAACATGGACATACCGCAACAATATATTTTTGCTCAAAATCCAAAGAGTCATTATCTACCACTAATAATCACCAAAACCAACCAACCCCCCATAAAAATAAGGAAGCTTCAATCCCAAAAAAGATCTCTTTGGCGAAAAACCAAAAAACCAAAATTGGCTCCATTTAAAAACTGCTACAAAAATCTATGTCACCAAATAAAGACTAAATGCATCAATTATCACATTAATCAAGAAGAAAATTTTCTACGCACGAAATCCACCCCCAACTTCTATAACTTTGTAAACAACCAACTCAAAGACTCAAGATTTATCACACCCCTTAAAGGACTTAATGGTAAAAATTATAATAAAGAAGCCATTAAAGCCAACCTTTTAAACACATTCTTCATCTCAATCTTTGCAAACAGCAATGGCTCATGCCCAATATTTCCTAGTTGTACCACAAATAATTACAACAATCTAACACAAATTGATTTTATAGAAGATAATGTTTAAAGAGCATTAGGCAACCTAAATCCATCTCTATTGGATCTGATAGATTATGTGCATATTTTTCAAAAAAGCTCTCCACAGCCTTAGATGAACCCCTAAGCATAATCTTTGATAAATATTTCAGGATTAACTCCTTACCCAACTTCTGACTAGTCACAATCATCCCTATCTTCAAAAAAGGAGATCCCAGCAATTATAAACCAATCTCATTATGTTGCATCACCTGCAAAATCATGGAATCATTCATAAACCAGTCTGTTTATGTTTATGTTTATGTCTATACCTGCTACCTTGTACGCTTGATAAACAAATAAATATCACCGAACATGATGCATATATTAGGACTATGTTTAGCAGCCAACATTTGTAGTAATATTTGCTATTTCTTATGTTTACATATAAACCCATCCTTGAGATGGATGGGCAATCTAGAAACATGATGTATAAAATAAATAAGTAATAAAATAAATAATAAAATAAATAAATAAATAAGCCTTTTTCATGTACTATTGCAAATGCATGAAGATGAGAAAAGTGATAGAGCTTTCATTCTAGTCTACTTGTCTTCAGCATGCCTTCAGGCCTGTTATTATTATTATTATTATTATTATTATTATTATTATTATTATTATTATCATCATTATTTATTGGATTTGTATGCCGCCCCTCTCCGCAGACTCGGGGCGGCTAACAACAATGATAAAAAACAACATGTAACAATCCAATTTAATAAAACAACTAAAAACCCTTATTATAAAAACCAAACATACACACAAACATACCATACATAACTTGTCATGGCCTAGGGGAAAGAATATCCTAACTCCCCCATGCCTAGCGACAAAGGTGGGTCTTGAGTAATTTGCGAAAGACAAGGAGGGTGGGGGCCGTTCTAATCTCTAGGGGGAGTTGATTCCAGAGGGCCAGGGCCGCCACAGAGAAGGCTCTTCCCCTGGGGCCCGCCAAACGACATTGTTTGGGCGACGGGACCCGGAGAAGGCCAACTCTGTGGGACCTTATCAGCTGCTGGGATTCTTGCGGTAGAAGGCAGTTCCGGATGTATTCTGGCCCAATACCATGTAGGGCTTTAAAGGTCATTACCAACACTTTGAATTGTGACCGGAAACCGATCGGCAGCCAGTGCAGGCCGCGGAGGGTTGCAGAAACGTGGGCGAATCTAGGAAGCCCCACGATGGCTCTCGCGGCCGCATTCTGCACGATCTGAAGTTTCCGAACACTTTTCAAAGGTAGCCCCATGTAGAGAGCGGTGCAATAATCAAACCTCGAGGTGATGAGTGACTGTGAGCAATGACTCCCTGTCCAAATATGGCCACAACTGGTGCACCTGTTAGTGGACATACCAAAAAGAGGCTGGCACAAGTTGCTCTAAAGCTTTCAGCTCCTTCCTCACCCTAAAAAATGCCTAATTGAGAAGCCATTTTGAAAAGTTATTCTAGAAATAATTTCCAAAAGAAAAATGATGCCTGAAAATTAACAAAACAATTATATAAAACATAGAAACATAGAAACATAGAAGTCTGACGGCAGAAAAAGACCTCATGGTCCATCTAGTCTGCCCTTATACTATTTTCTGTATTTTATCTTAGGATGGATATATGTTTATCCCAGGCATGTTTAAATTCAGTTACTGTGGATTTATCTACCACATCTGCTGGAAGTTTGTTCCAAGGATCTACTACTCTTTCAGTAAAATAATATTTTCTCATGTTGCTTTTGATCTTTCCCCCAACTAACTTCAGATTGTGTCCCCTTGTTCTTGTGTTCACTTTCCTATTAAAAACACTTCCCACCTGGACCTTATTTAACCCTTTAATATATTTAAATGTTTCGATCATGTCCCCCCTTTTCCTTCTGTCCTCCAGACTATACAGATTGAGTTCATTAAGTCTTTCCTGATACGTTTTATGCTTAAGACCTTCCACCATTCTTGTAGCCCGTCTTTGGACCCGTTCAATTTTGTCAATATCTTTTTATAGGTGAGGTCTCCAGAACTGAACACAGTATTCCAAATGTGGTCTCACCAGCATTCTATATAGTGGGATCATAATCTCCCTCTTCCTGCTTGTTATACCTCTAGCTATGCAGCCAAGCATCCTACTTGCTTTCCCTACCGCCTGACTGCACTGTTCACCCATTTTGAGACTGTCAGAAATCACTACCCCTAAATCCTTTTCTTTTGAAGTATTTGCCAACACTGAACTGCCAATACAATACTCAGATTGAGGATTCCTTTTCCCCAAGTGCATTATTTTACATTTGGAAACATTAAACTGCAGTTTCCATTGCTTAGACCATTTATCTAGTAAAGCTAAATCATTTACCATATTACAGACGCCTCCAGGAATATCAACCCTATTGCACACTTTAGAGTCATCGGCAAATAGGCAAACCTTCCCTACCAAACCTTCCCCTATGTCACTTAAAAATATATTAAAAAGAATAGGACCCAGAACAGATCCTTGTGGCACACCGCTTGTAACCTGACTCTGCTCAGAATACTCGCCATTAACAATAACTCTCTGATGTCTACGCTTCAGCCAGCTGCAAATCCATTGAACTATCCAGGGATTAAGTCCAATCTTCACTAATTTATCTATCAGCTCTTTATGTGGAACCGTATCAAAGGCTTTGCTGAAGTCCAGGTAGGCAATATCCACAGCACCACCTTCATCCAACACCTTTGTGACATAGTCAAAGACATGTCCTGTAACTGACTGAGGGCTTTGTTCTGATTAGGAAATTGACTGAAAATAAAGAGGTCCCCCTATGTATGAGAACTACTTCATGGAAAGAAGTGAATAATCTGTATTAGAAATAGGTTTAGAAACTGATATTTTTTTTAATAATTACATGAATTTTTCATATGTGATGTATTTTTGTATATACCTGACATAAAAGTTACCATGTATGCAAAACTATAATTTTTTGAAAAGAAAATTCTGTGCTTTCACTTAGTCTCTTTCCTACTACTCCATCATGGCGTCAAGTATATAAAAGGGCATTAAAGGCCATAGAAACAATGTGCATTGGGACTTCCAGAAGACTTATAATGTTTCACAACAATGGCTGGACTTCTGTAAACCATCCAAATGTAATTTATTTGATTCCTGATGTCTCTACATTGTTATTTATTCCCACTAATTCTAGACAGAAGGAACAGTGTAGAAATTTGTCTTTGATAGACAAGCTTATGGAAAAATTAAATTATATTTGATTTGGCTTGTTGCTGATTTATTATTAGATCTCTGCTGGATCTAGGAAAAGTTTGGACTTAGGTCAAGTAGAGCGCCTTAGATTGTGATATGTAGAATTGATACTCTGTTCACTAAAATTAGTCATGCATCTGCCTCTTAATACCTTCAAATTGTTTTACAACATTTGTATGCTTCAAATAAAGAGTGTTTACACTGCATATATTAATGCTTCACTCTCAGAGATGTCAATGGGAAGTTTTATTTAATATCCCCTGCCAAGTTCTTTTTATATATATAAAAACATATAAAAAGTCTACAGAGAGGGGCGGCATACAAATCTAATAAATAATAAATAAATAAATCCATGGAGGGAAAAAACCCAAATATCTGCCAAATCTCATTGTTCCAGGTTGCCAATGTACCTTTCCCAATTCCATGCCTTCCTGTGTATTAGACTAAAGTTTGCATTATCCCCTTGACCATGCAACCTTAGGATGATGAGAAGTAGAGCCTAATATAGCTACATGGCATTACATGAAGGGTGACTTGCTTAAAACTTCATTATTCAATCCTCTTTTCACTACCATATGGATCAAGGGCACACTCTGTTTTCCACGACTCTATGTAAACCTGATATGTAGAATTGATACTCTGTTCACTAAAATTAGTCATACATCTGCCTCTTAATACCTTCAAATTGTTTTACAACATTTGTATGCCTTCAAATAAAGAGTGTTTACACTGCATATATTAATGCTTCACTCTCAGAGATGTCAATGGGAAGTTTTATTTAATATCCCCTGCCAAGTTCTTTTTATATATATAAAAACATATAAAAAGTCTACAGAGAGGGGCGGCATACAAATCTAATAAATAAATAAATTTTAAATATTAATTTTAAATATTCAGCAAAAATATGTGATATATATATATATGTGTGTGTGTTGTTTTTCTTCTGTTGGATCACCCTGGTATATTGAGGGAATGTCACAGCTCCTTTTTGCCTCTAGGCCCAACCCAGGGCCATTTCAATTTATTCATAGCCAACAAACTATGTTCTGTATGTATCACATGTTTTTGCTGAATTTTTTGCCTTAATTTAAAAAAAATAAACTTCAGCAAAAACATGTGAATATATATATATTCAGTCACTAAAATTGAATCAGTAATATATTTCCTCTTGAATTGCTACATATACTTGGTGATCATAGTTAATATCCTCTCTAATTGTATTATCTTCATAAACTAATTTAGTTCTTACTAAATTTATCAATACCTCAAAATTTGTACAAAAATTGACATTTTTTTACTGTAGTAATTGCTGAGATCCAAAGAAAGTGGCTGTATGTTTAGTTTTTCATTTTTGCTATGAGTTGTTTGAGAAGTCAAGTCAATCAATCAATCAATCTGTTGTTTTTTATGTTAGATACTTAATATTGGAGATTTTTGCTTATAATTGTACACTGATAACATTAACAATTCAAATGCTGTAAAACCAGCCTAGATTAAATGGCAGGCTTTCCAAATAAGATAGTTTTACTGTTAAAACCCTTGTTCTTTGAAAAGTCTACCTCATTGAAGAAATCCAATGAGTAGGGGAAATGTGTATGAAAATAATTGCATCCTATCTGTATGATTATTATAGATTTAGAATTACCCTAATTACGTGTTGATTGTAACTTAAAAATAAACTCTTCATTAAATTATTCTTAATTAGTCTTCGGAGAGGGGCGGCATACAAATCTAAGTAATAAATAAATAAACTACTGATTTCAGGAACATAGTTTATTAATATTCTTGGTACCATCTGGAAGTGATTTGCCAATCTAGTATTACCACTCACAATATTCACCAAACCCAACCTTGCCTGGCTTCTGAGTTCAAATAAAGTTGGCTGGGTACTTCTGTCTGATGATGATAAGTTGGATATTAAGCTGGATTTATTGTAGTTCTTTCACAAAGATGTCTTACATAGCCAAAACTACTTAATGTATATTAAACGGGACCATCTCAAAAACATCCAAAATCTGCTATTACTCCTGAATGTAGTAACTACTCTGCTGTCAAGTACTTAAATAGAGCTGGTGTGGTATTATTCCATTACTGTTCATTGTTGGACACCCGCATTTTGTTTCCAAGATAATACAGCCAAGTCCTATATTATTTGAATTCACAATCTATTAATAATTGCTTACTCTCACACAAACAAACTTGTTGTATGTTGTAGTGGTGCCGTGGTGGTCAATGTGTGAAATATGGCGATGAAGGACCGAAACCAATCCATGGACATTGGTCTGAGTGGTCCAGCTGGTCATCCTGTTCTAGAACCTGTGGAGGAGGTATATCTCATCGAGAACGAAACTGTTCTAATCCAAGGTGACTGAGTGTTTCCTTGTTTTGGGTCTAAGCACTTTGAGATGCAATCTAAATTGTTCAAGCTAATCATAACGATTTATGGTAGGAACAATTGTTTTTAAAAGTGGTCCAAGATTAGGACATAATGCTGGACTTTGAAAAGGTACATTGGATCTATTTCTTTGCTGAACTAATAGTTTGTTCATCTGGCTATGATCCTCTTGTGCAGAAGAGAGTGTTTTACTTGAAGGCTTGTGAAGGCAGAATTTTTAATATGAAGTAATCCTGTTTTATTAAAAAAAACCAGTAGGAAAATGAAGGAATTGAAGTTAATATCTGAGAAGATGAGTAAGCTGGAATCATTTGCATAGGATTGCAAATTTATTGTTTGTGCTTGATTCTAAATTCTAAATTCTTGTATTTAAAATCTACTCAAATGTATCCCTGTTATGTCTCCCTATAATCCCTGTTATATCTCCCTATAATTTTAAAGATAGGTTTCCATCCTTAGCTAAGGGCCCAACACTGTCCATTGCTCTGCACATGCATTGTTACTTGTGAACAAGAATTAGATTCAGAGGTGCAAGTAAAATCAAGAGGAACTCATGCACATTCAAAATTAATGTGCATGAGTTCCAAGGGCTCCAAACAATCTCAGAAATGAAAATTCTTTAAATGGCAGAGGAGGTTCCATAAACAGTTTTATTTAAAAGTTGCATTTCTACTCGCATTTGCAAGGGATGCATTCTGATCCATCATTTTAGGAGTCTGCTTTGTTTAAATTTTAGGCTACGCATCATTAAAATTTTGATCTGCTCAATAGCCATAATTCTCAATATCTTTTGAACAGTGTCATCACATTGATAATGTTAAGGACACAACTGCCAATAGGGAGTGGGAAATGTATGCATTTTAGTTGAAGATGGTATACTTAGGATATAATGCACAATACACTTTACTAAGCTTCTCACTTGGCTTTCCTTGGCCCCAGGAGCAATAGTTGAAGAATATTTAGCACCTTCTGCCCTTCACCATGATATATACTTAATTAGAGAATATACGTAATCTTAATTTCAAGAATAATGTTTCTGGACTTTTCAAGTTTCCAAAATAACATTACATATTTTAGTGAAAGTGCTGTGAACATAATAAAGCTAGCTGGAGTGGAAATAAATGAGTTAATGCCACAGCAAAGGAATAAAAGTTTGCATATCATTTTTCCTTGAATTGTATAGCTCTCCATTTCATGGAAGAACAATCAATTCATGATGGAAAGAGAAATTCTCAATGTAGTGCAAGATCAACATCACCTCTCAAAAAAACAAAAATTATGGTCAGTTAAAAATAAAATTCTAGTCCTTCTCAGAGGTTTTCTGCCAAGGAAAAATGACTGTAGCAAATGTTCTGTCAGTGTACCACTTGAAGGTGCTAATTTCCCAACTGTCAGCAGCTTGTGAATTGGGTGACAAATTAGGGCCAATCGTTTTGGCCTATTTCTAGATTAAGCATGCTCATATGGAAAGCAGTGAGCAGAATGTAAGTAAATGAGGAACTGTCCAGTATCACACACTGAACCTTATAGCTTTTATGCAGACAACTACTTTGTAAAACTGATTTTTTAATCATAATTATATGCATATATTATATATTAGGGTGATGGGATAAGAACGTTTCAATCACAAGCTTCTGTATGAATGTCTCATTTATTTTCTACTGTTTGTTGAGTTATTTAAATTTATGTTATTAATTAATAAGTGATTTGAGGTAGATTTTCTGTTAATGTTGTAGACCTTCGCATCGAGGGAAATTCTGTGAAGGTTCCTCTCGGATGTTGAAGCTTTGTAACATTCAGAAGTGTCCCCTAAACAGCATTAGCTTTAGAGCTGCTCAGTGTGCAGAATTCAACAGCAAGAGGTTCAGAGGATGGCACTACAAGTGGAAACCATACACACAAGTAGAAGGTGAATTTAAATATGTTTGAAAGTGTCAGAAGAATGAAATTGCAAGTGTCGTAATAGCAGCCCCCATCTCAAGAAATTACACCAGCTGCATTCAACCATACGGCTTCATATTTTACACGTTTCTGTTTTAAATTGTGAAATGATTGATTTTGCAAACTTAATTGTTAAATATCAAGAGAATGTATTCTATAAACATGGCCTCTAATATTAAACATCCTATTTAGAAACATAGAAGACTGACGGCAGAAAAAGACCTCATGGTCCATCTAGTCTGCCCTTTTACTATTTCCTGTATTTTATCTTGCAATGGATATATGTTTATCCCAGGCATGTTTAAATTCAGTTACTGTGGATTTCCCAACCACGTCTGCTGGAAGTTTGTTCCAAGGATCTACTACTCTTTCAGTAAAATAATATTTTCTCAAGTTGCCTTTGATCTTTCCCCCAACTAACTTCAGACTGTGTCCCCTTGTTCTTGTGTTCACTTTCCTGTTAAAAACACTTCCCTCCTGAACCCTATTTAACCCTTTAACATATTTAAATGTTTCGATCATGTCCCCCCTTTTCCTTCTGTCTTCCAGACTATACAGATTGAGTTCATTCAGTCTTTCCTGATACGTTTTATACTTAAGACCTTCCACCATTCTTGTAGCCCGTCTTTGGACCCGTTCAATTTTGTCAATATCTTTTTGTAGGTGAGGTCTCCAGAACTGAACACAGTATTCCAAATGTGGTCTCACCAGCGCTCTATATAAGGGGATCACAATCTCCCTCTTCCTGCTTGTTATACCTCTAGCTATGCAGCCAAGCATCCTACTTGCCTTTCCTACCGCCCGACCACACTGCTCACTCATTTTGAGACTGTCAGAAATCACTACCCCTAAACCCTTCTCTTCTGAAGTTTTTGCTAACACAGAACTGCCAATGCAATACTCAGATTTAGGATTCCTTTTCCCCAAGTGCATTATTTTACATTTGGAAACATTAAACTGCAGTTTCCATTGCTTTGACCATTTATCTAGTAACGCTAAATCATTTACCATATTACAGACCCCTCCAGGAATATCAACCCTATTGCACACTTTAGAGTCATCGGCAAATAGGCAAACCTTCCCTACCAAACCTTCCCCTATGTCACTCACAAACATATTAAAAAGAATAGGACCCAGAACAGACCCTTGTGGCACATCGCTTGTAACCTGTCTCTGCTCAGAATACTCACCATTAACAATAACTCTCTGATGTCTGTGCTTCAGCCAGCTTGAAATCCACTGAACTATCCAGGGATTAAGTCCAATCTTCACTAATTTATCTATCAGCTCTTTATGTGGAACCGTATCAAAGGCTTTGCTGAAGTCCAGATAGGCAATATCCACGGCACCACCTTGATCCAACACCTTTGTGACATAGTCAAAGAACTCAATGAGATTAGTCTGACACGATTTGCCTTCAGTAAAGCCATGCTGATTTGGGTCCAATAAGTTATTGTTTTTTAGATGCTGATTTATCCTCTTTTTGAGTAGAGTCTCCATCATTTTAACTACAACTGATGTCAAGCTAACTGGTCTGTAGTTACCAGCTTCTTCTCTACTGCCCTTCTTGTGGATAGGCACAACACTGGCCATTCTCCAATCCTCAGGAACATCTCCTGTTAACAGGGATTTGTTAAACAAATCAGTCAGGGGGGTAGCAATGACAGATCTGAGTTCTTTAAGAACTCTGGGGTGGATGCCATCTGGACCCATTGCCTTATTTATCTTTAATCTTTCAAGTTCTTCTAAGACATCGGCTTCTAAGATCACTGGAGCTGAATCCGTACAGCTGGAAGCAATGCTATATCCCTCTATAGTATTATTATTATTTTGTAAGGTGTCTTTTGAGAAAACTGAACAGAAGTAGCTATTGAAATGGTCAGCGATCTCCTTATTCCCATCAATGCATGTCTTATTCCCGGTACTAAGCTTTGTGATGCTGCAGTTTTTCTTCTTCCTATCAATAATATATCTGAAGAAGGTTTTATCCCCCTTCTTTACAGATTTGGCAATTTCTTCCTCTTTTGAGGCTTTAGCAGCATATATTATCTGTTTCGCCTCCTTCTGTCTCATTTTATACACCTCTCTATCAGCTATACTTCCAGACTCTTTATACCTCCTATAGGCAGCCTTTTTTTCATTGACTATAGCCCTTACATCATTGCTAAACCATAGCGGTTTCTTCTTCCTTTTACCTTTAGTTACTTGCTTTACATAAAGTCTTGTGGCTTTTAAGATGGCCTTTTTTAATACAGTCCACTGGGTGCTTGCTCCTGCTATTTTATCCCTCCCCTTTAATTCATTATTTAAATATTCCCCCATTGCATTAAAATTTGTTTTTCTGAAATCCAATACTTTGGTTGCAGTATAGGATTGCTCACCATCAGTTTTTACATCAAACCACAAACATAGATGGTCACTGCAACCTAAATTTTCTCCCACCTTGACCTCTGAAACCCGATTCCCATTGGTAAAAACTAAATCTAGAATATTCTCCCCTCTAGTTGGTGTCTTAACTAGCTGTGCCATAGCTGCTCCTGTGAAGGCCTCTACTATATTCTTACTTTTGCATGTAAGGGCACTGGGGATATTCCAGTCAACATCAGGCATGTTGAAATCACCCATAACCACAATATCTCCCTTTGCTGCCATTAGGGTAATCTCATCCACCATCTTTTTGTCATGTTCCTCAGATTGCCCTGGAGGCCTATAGATCACCCCAATTCTATTTAAGGAGTGTTTGGGATATCTTGGAATGTTTTGGAATGATAGATAAGGAAAAGCATAGAAGGAAGATCGCAATCTAGAGATGTTAAAGTTTGGCCTTCCAGGAATCTCAATAAGGGGGGAAAAATCACATGTTTGTTCTTCCCTCTGTCCCTCCCTCCCTCCTGCTTTATTTATTTATTTAATAAAAGAGAAAAAAATGAAAAACAATAGAATAACCTAGGAGGGAAAGAAGAAGAATAAAAGAAAGCAATGCAATAGTGCAAGCTTTATTGTTGTATAAATAAGAAACATGAATTATTCCCCAAAAAGAACATTGTATGAATTTGCATAATTTTCTTGGTTAATGCCATTATAATGCCATTGTAATTATAAAATCAACACTTCAATGTATACTTATTTAAATGTATTTATTTAAATATTCCATTTAAATAGTACAGAAAGCAGGATAAAAACACTTATTTATTCATTTAGGACGTAATTCAGACAAATGTAAGCATTTCTTTAGCAAACTTATTATGCATGATCTGAAATCTCTCATCTTTTAAGTTAATAAACACTCAGTTTTTAATAGCATCGGGCTTTTGATTTATACATTTCCCTTCTTCTGTTTAGAGATATATTGAATTTTTTAAAATCACAAATGTAAATAAAAAACAAAGTAAAAAGATACAATTTATTTCAATTACCCAGTTTATAATTTCTAACAAATGAAAGATTTATGAAAATTGCTCCATTGGATTCCTTGCAGTCTTTAGGTGACTTTAGGTTTATTCATATTTTACTTGAAGCTCTAGCGATGTAGAAAAAAAAATAAAAGAAGGCTTCTTGTTTTCTTTCCATTTCAGAACAATATTTGTGCAAACTATACTGTATTGCGGAAGGCTTTGATTTCTTCTTTTCCTTATCAAACAAAGTAAAAGATGGAACACCCTGTTCGGAGGATAGTCACAATGTTTGTATTGATGGTATTTGTGAGGTAATGATGAACTCAGGTACTTTTCTTTGCTGATAATATGCATTTCTTATCTCTGATTAGTATTTACAGAGACATTTTAGTGTAGTGGTTTATGCACCAGGGTAGAAACTGAGAAACTGTGAGTTTTAGTCATGCCTTAGACTTAAAAAATACCTTTGGCCCATCATTTCTCTCAGTCCAAAATGTCTGGCCCAAAGTCTTTCTCTGATTATAAAAATAACACTGATGATGATGTTATCCATTCAGTTATATCCAACTCTTGGTGATTTTATGGGCCAGCTCTCTCCACATTTTCCAATCTTGCACTATGTTTTTGAGTTTTTCTGTGGACTAGCTGGTGTCAGCTGTCATAGTGTCCTGGTTTCCTTTTATCGCTAACTCTTCCAAACGTAATTGTTTTCTTCAGTGAATAACATAACTAAATAGCGCTGGTGGACCTCACTCACCGGCACCTTTTGCGGGAGGGCTCGGGAAGACACAGGACACATGGTGTAGCCGCCATGTTTTCTCGGCCGAAATCTCGCGAGATTGCGAGATTTCGGCCGATGATCAGGCCAGGGTGGCCTGATCAATGACGTGTCTGGGCGGGGCCTGCCAGCCCTATAAAGGGGTGGGCAGGCCCGGGCTCAGTCTGTTCGCCCGGACCGTCATTGCGAGCAGACGCTCGCTGTCTGCTCTTAAAAAGCCTTGTTCGGCGGCCGCGTGGTGACGGCCGTCACTTTGGAAGCCTCGTTGGAGGCTTGAGGAGGTCGCTGCTCGTTGGAGCAGCTGGTGAAAGACCCTCTTCGGCCCATCGGAGGCCTGCGGTCCGCCCCTGCATCACCCCTTCCTCCCTCACTGCTCCATGTGCATCCCTCCCGAAGCCGCGCGCTCGGTCGAGAGGACGGCCTTCCCAGATCGAAGGAGTGTATCAATCTTCGGTCAGGGGTTTTTTATGTTAGCTGCACTCCCCTGCTCCAAACGAGCTTGTCCGGCGTGAGCCCCCCCCCCCTAGTAAATCATCCCTTGGGACGGGGGGATAGCTGGGTGCCACTGAAGGCTCTTTGTGGGGGGGGCTCGGCCGCGCGCTTCCCCCCTTAGAGATTTGGCGACAATCTCAACCGGCATGCGGGGGCCAGTCCAAGGGGCGGTGCTCTTTGGGGCCCTGGAGGGGAGGGGCGGCGCTTAACGGCTGTCGGTGGGGCCATCAACGGGGGGTGCCGGGAAGCGTCTGGCCCTGCCCCTCCTCGGGTTCGAGGAGGGTGACGTTGGTCAGTTTAGGCTCCCCTTGGGTAGGTAGCAGCACCTCTGCTACTTCTCTGCCTTCCTAGGCAGGGTTCCCTCAGTTTACTGTTTGGGCCGGGGCCCTTGTGGCTCTGGCCCCCTGTTTAAAACAAGAAACACATACGTACTGTAAATACAGCAATCTTAACAACTAATACCATTAAAGCTTTGAATTTCTACTACGGGTAGATAAATTCATACTGTCAGAGGTACTGTTAGTTTTGGTGGCCCGCAAGGGGTGGAAGGGTCCGGGTCCACCGCCCCTTCCAGTGGTAAGGTCATGGAGGACGTTTGGGGCCTTCGGCTCGGGCTAGGCAAGTCCAAATGAGGCTCGGGGGATGGGAACCCCGATTGGGGCGTTGCTTGACCTGAGGGGATCAGGGCTGGCCTGGGAGTCTTCCCCTTCGGGCAGGTCAGGCTACAGCACACGTGCCATCCTCTGCTCCTCCCTCTCCCCGGTCAGGCCTTTGTCCTGCCGGGATTTGGGACTGGGGGTTTATTTTTAGGGTCTCCGGCGGGCACCTGTACCCAGGTGTGGTCCCCGCCGACTCTGGCTACGGCTGCTCAGGCCCCTGGGACGGCTTTTCCATTGGGGCCTGGTGTGTCAGGGGCGGGGGGGTTACGTAGCCCCTGCCTGCTGGGGATAAAAGGGGCCCGGCCCAATTAATCTTTCTGTCCTCAGGGTTGGTTGAATAAACTACCACCCTCGCTCGAGAGCGGCTGCTCTCCTGCAGCGATTCTTTGAGGGATTTAGGATCCCTTATATGGGGGTTAAGAGAGCCTTCATGCCCCGCAACCTGGACAGGTTGCGGGACATGAGGATATGGTTAGAGGCATTTCCTGGTACCGCCCTCCCCGAATATTAGGGTGTGCCCGTTTGGGGTGGTCACCAAGAAAGGCGAGTGGTGAATTTAGGTTGATTCACCATTTGTCTTTTGCCACAGGGGAGTCAGTGAATGTCTGCATTCCTGACGACCTTGGTTCAGTCCGGTACGCATCCTTTGATGCGGCCGTGGCCATGGTTAGGAAGTGTGGGGTTGGAGCCCTTATGGGTAAATGCGACATTAAGTCGGCATTCCGGCTCCTCCCCATTCACCCAGATGACTTTGAGCTCTTGGGCTTCCACTTTGAAGGTGGTTTCTATGTAGACAGGGCATTGCCTATGGGTTGCTCTGTCTCGTGCTCTCTTTTTGAGAGCTTTAGCACCTTTTTAGAGTGGGCGCTCGGGAGGCGCAGTGGTCTGGGTTCGGTCGTTCACTACCTTGATGATTTCTTGATGGCAGGGCCTGCGCATTCAGAGCAATGCTTTGCTCTAATGCAGGACTTCGAAGCCCTTTGTGCTCAGTTGGGGGTGCCTTTAGCCCCCGAGAAGACCGAGGGCCCTGCTACCAAGATTACTTTTCTTGGTATTGAATTGGACTCAGAGGAGCAATCTTCTAGATTGCCCCTGGACAAATTGGTCAAGATTCGGGGTAAACTCGATGTAGCGTTGGGCTGCAGGAAGGTCGCCTTCAGCAGCTGCAAGAATTAGCGGGGATTTTGAATTGTGCCTGCCGGGTTGTTGTTCCCGGCCGGGCTTTTTCTAGGAGGTTGTACGGTGCGATGAAGGGGCTCCGTTTGCCCCTTCATCGTACCCGCTTATGCGCCAGGGTCAGGGCTGACTTGGGCGTCGGGCGGGAGTTCTTAGAACGCTTTAATGGTTTGTCATTTTCGAGGCATGAGCTTCTTTTGGAAGCTGAGTTGAAGTTGTGTTCAGATGCTGCGGGGACTTGTGGCTTCAGGGTTGTGTTAGGTGACCAGTGTGCTGGTCTACTTGGCCCCCAGAATGGAGGGCCTCTCCCCTGGTTAAGGACTTGACCTTTGTTAGAGCTCTTTCCCTTGGTAGTGGCCTTAAAGCTTTGGGGAGAGTAGTTTAGGGACGAAACTGTGCTTTTGGTGTGGCAACCTCCCAGTCGTCCATGTTGTGAAAGCCCTGTCCTCTAAGAGCGACAGGGTCATGCGGCTTGTCCGCCGTTTTGTGCACAAGTCGTTGTCCCTAAATGCCTTATTTTTGGTTCGACATGTCCCTGGGTTAGACAATGGGATTGCTTACGCCTTGTCCCGTGGTCAGTTGTCAGGTTTCGGACCCTGGCCCCGTGGGCCCTAGCGTCACCAGAGGCTTTTCCCGACCACCTTTGGAGCCTGGGCGGGCTCCCGAACAGTGGAGAGAAGAGGTCTGCAGGGCTATGGCCCTCTCTGTGGCACCAGGCACCCCGGGGGCTTAGCAGCAGGCAGGTACGGAGTTTGGGATTTCAGGCAGGATAGGGGTTACCCCCATAGTTGGCCTGCCCTAGTGGAACATCTGGTGGAATTTTGTGTCCAGCTTAGGCAGCGTGGCCTTTCAGTTAGGACAATCAGGTCCAAGTTGGCTGGTCTCGTTTTTTTGTCCAAGGCGAGGGGGTTTGAGGACCTTTCTGGTGACTTCCGCATTCGGTAGATGCTGGAAGGCTGGGTGTGGGAGTGACAGGGGACCCCTTAGGATGGTCGCCAGGCTCTGACGGGCAGCAGCTGTCGCTTATTAATCAAGCTTGGACGGTCTGTGTGCCTCTCTCTACGGGGCCCGTCTCTTTTGGGGCTGTGGCTTCTGTCATGTTTTGGGGCCCTGCGGGTCAGCGAGGCTATGGCCTCCTTGCAGGCTGTCAGGTCGCTCCGTGCTTTCCAGTTTGTTGATCTAGTCAGCTGGGTTCTAGTGTACAGGGTTCTGGCCGTGCTAGGCATTGATCCCGCCGGCTGTGGAATGCATTGTTCCATATCGGCGGCACCACTAGTGCGGCAATCAGGGGTTTCTCGATACGGAGGATTCGGGAAATCGGCCCCTGGTGGTCAGCGGCCTGTTTAGGATACAAATGGCTGACTGAGGGTCCGGGGTTAGATCTTAGGCTAGGTTCACCTCTTTTGGCCCTCTTCTATTCAGCCCCGCCAGTACGAGACCGGCGGTGTTGCTTTGGGGTCACAGCGTGATTTTGGGCCAACTGCTCAGCAATGATGGGCCACCGGGGGGGACCTGACTGTCGTTGGGCGGATGGGTCAACGTCGGCTGGCTGGGGAGGAGAGGTGTGCGGTGGGGAAAGGTTTTTCTACCGCTACTGCTGGGAGGGCGGCATCCCATTGCTGCGCCCAGATGGTGCTGGGAGGGCAGCATCCCATTGCTGCGCCCAGATGGGGCTGGGAGGGCGGCATCCCATTGCTGCGCCCAGTTGGTGCTGGGAGGGCAGCATCCCATTGCTGCGCCCAGTTGGTGTTGGGAGGGCGGCATCCCATTGCTGCGCCCAGTTGGTGCTGGGGGGGGCGGCATCCCATTGCTGCGCCCAGGTGGTCCGGGAAGGGCGGCATCCCATTGCTGTGCCCAGGTGGTCCTGGGAGGGCGGCATCCCATTGCTGCGCCCAGGAGGTGCTGGGAGGGCGGCATCCTATTGCTGCGCCCAGGTGGTCCGGGGAGGGCGGCATCCCATTGCTGCGCCCAGGTGGTCCTGGGAGGGTGGCATCCCATTGCTGCGCCCAGGAGGTGCTGGGAGGGCGGCATCCTATTGCTGCGCCCTGGTTGTCCTGGGAGGGCGGCATCCCATTGCTGCGCCCAGGAGGTGCTGGGTGGGCGGCATCCCATTGCTGCGCCCAGGTGGCTGGTCTTGCTCCTTGGTGGCAATGACCGGTGCATGCTTGGAGGTCTGTCCTTGATCTGCCAGGCTCGCGAAGGCCTGCGGTGGCTTCGCACTGTGTGGCCCACCGCGCAAGTGGTGCGGTCTCAGATCCTCCCGGGGATCATTTGTGGGTCGCCATTTCCCTCAGGGCCGTTCACCGGGTTAGACGGGGAGCTACTAAGGCCCTGGGTAAGGCAGTCAGGGAATTAGGTGGGGTTGTAGTGGTCCATTCCCACATCACCATAGATCAGCCATGGCTTTACCGGGCTGACGGTGTTCACCTGTCAGAGCAAGGGAACACCATCTTCTTACAGGACCTGCAGCGGTCACTGCACGAGCTGGTGCAGTTAGAGGGGGGAGTCGGAGGGCCAAGATAGAGATCTGACCCCGCTCCGTGGCAGGTTAGGGGCGGAAAACTGGGTGGTGGTTTAGCAACTGCGTGTTCTCCTTTGGGCATCTTTGGGGATGATTGACAGGTTCTCTCCAAGCTTGTGGTGGAAGCGACCTGAGCAGTTGGGGGGAACCTGTCTTTGGGTCCCGCACATTTAAGTCCCCTTCTAGGGGTTAGCCGGTGGGACCTCCCACATGCAAGTGCATGGCAAAGTCTCAGGTGAGGGAGGGGTCCCTCACCTGGATTAGCATGGAGCTACGCCCATAAGTTGCCCAGAAAGTTTATTCTACGTCATTTTCCGCCCCGGAAGCTATTGTTTGACCCTGCGGGTCCTTGTTAGGGTCAGAGTTAATTATGCTAATTTATGCTAATTATGCTAATTTAATTAATAAATTATGCAAATATATGTTAAATAAAATGACCCAGTTTTAAATCCAGCTCTTGTGTCCATGTCGTTACTCCGCGTCTCCTGCAAATAAGTGAGGGACAGTTTTGTTATTTTGCCTTCTAGTGGCATGTTGCAAAAAAGGCATATGTAATTTTAGGTTGTATCACCAGAATAGAGTTTGTAATTTTAGGTTGTATCAACAGAATTTCCAATTCTTGAGAACTAATTATTCACTTTGCAGGTAGTCTTTGGCTTATGACCGGTTATTTAGTGATGGTTCAAAGTTATGACATGTCTTCCAAAAGCTATTAACAGCCCAGTTTCAGAGTTCCAATGGTTGTACACATCCTGTAGTCACATGACCACATTTAAGGCACATGGCAATTGGATGACCTTTAAAGCCAGCAGCAAAATGACTGCAAATTGCTATGGTTTGTGCCAGTTTCTGGCCTTTTCAAGTAGTTTCTAGCAAAAAAAGCAAAAAACAAAACACCCATAGGAATACATTGATTTGTTTAAAAATTGTGGCATTTGCTTAATAACTGCTGGATTCAATGTTAATAGCTGTAACATTGTTAGTAACCACCACAATCAAAGTTATAAAATCAGGTCCAATCACATAAGTACCACAACTTCTGACCTTGTGGTTTATGACAGAAATTCCAGGTTTCACTATTGTCAAAAGTAACTACATGCCTGGGATACTTTAATTTAGATTTACCGGTACTTTCCAATATTTTTAATTTATATACTTTCAAAATTGCTTTGTTCATTAGTTTTGAAATTGTGTTAATGTTGTTATATGCATGTGGACTTTTGTTGTTCTTAATTGTTATAACATAAATTTAAAACAATTAAAAATGGATTCCTGCAATGGCAGGCAATGGAACATAAGTAGCTCTTGCCAGCACTAATGACTCGGGGTATGTAGAAGGCCAACTTTGTAGTTATATGAACAAACAGAGAATTCACCTTTCAAATTATTGGTTATTCCCATTTCACAAAAACTGCTGCTTTTATAACTAATTCAGAGTTCAATTTCAAAGAATTTCAGAACACTTGCCATAAAATATTTCATAGAAACAGTAAACAATCAGCTGTGAAACTACTACATTTTTTAGTAGTACAGGCTATTTAGGAAACAACTAAGCTTTTTCCTAAATGTCCAAAATACTGCTCCAAACTTTTACATAGAAGAGGATGAGAATAAAAAATGGAAGTGTGAATCCTCCATTCTTTCTATCAATAGCATTTCTGCAAAACATTTTGCTCAAATATTTTTCTCCAATTTAGCTATGAATTATGATAGATGCAAAAATACTCAAGAGAAATACTCATGTAGTTTGAGGTCTTTTGGGATGAGCAGGAAATGGTGACAGCATTCGCTATTTCTCTATTAAACAGTAAATAAAATGTTCAGCACTGTGTTTTACTTTTTATTTTTCCTTCACATTTGGACAGCCTAAAATGGAAGGAGGGCTAGGTAAACACTTTGAAAAGAATCATAATATATGCAAGAGGGAAAAGCCATGTTTTAGATTTATCACAAATGAAGATAGTTTTGTATTAATAATATATAAATAAATATGTAAACAACGGACATAATACATACACATAATGCAAAAAAATATGTAAACAAAAGATGCAGATTTTTTCTCTATAATACAATACCAAAATGTCTAGCAAAATGAAATGTTTTCCTATTTGTAAACCTTTAGATTAAACTACTATATGTTATGTAAATTTGCATGCATCAAGGGAGCCTCTTTGTTTGCAGGTGGTTGGCTGTGATCATGTCCTAGGCTCCAGTGCCGTAGAAGATGCTTGTGGAGTATGCAAAGGAGATAATTCAAGTTGCAGAATTTATAAAGGGCAGTACACAAAACAACACTCTATAAATCGTAAGAATTTAAAAATATTTTCGATATAATACATCATTAAAATTATCTGCAGGAAATTATTAGAGGAAACATTTTGAGTGCTTGTTTACAGAAAAAGGTATACATGTCTATATAAATAAGAATGATAAAAACACATTCGTCTCATTACATATGATTTACTTCCATACAACTAACAATAAAGCTGCTTTCTAAATATTTTTAGCCTTTCTTCTCTTAAGCCTAGAAAACTACAATTAATGCGTGTCTGCAATTAAAGATAATGGCTTATAAAAGATCTCAGCAGAGACCCAGCACCCGATTGGATAAAGACATTAATGAGCCTACTGAGGAATAGAGAGGTGGATGGGGTTCAGCTTTTTCAGTTTACTTTCTCGTAAATTGGTGTTACTGATCATAACCTTGTAGCAGCCAATTGTACAGTCAAATAGGGCAATGTTTTTGCAGAAATTTTACAATATGCTTTCAAAAGCATCAGTTGAATCTGCTACCCTATGAGGGTTGTAGACCCCATGTCATACTGTAGTCTCCCTACTGTATTTCTTATCTTGACTCCAAATTTATTTTATCTCAGGTAATTGATGTTCAAATGTCAGTCCTTTATCATGTTCTTGCCCTTCTTCCCTGCAGAATAAGAGGCAAGCATGTAGTCAGTGTAACATTGTGCTCAAGGCCCAACATCATTGCTTTGTATTATATCTACTTCTTAGGTGAAATTAGACTGTGGGCAGTAATGGGCTACCAAAATTTTTACTACCACGCTGTGGCCGTGGCTTATGCATTTTGTTTCAACACCTTTCATTGCAAATTGGGTGTTATGGGGTGGAGCTCCATTTTCGCTACCCCACTGCATCCTCCCCCCCATCCAGGCAGTAGCCCACCCCTGGCTATGGGCTTATCTGTCAGTTTCAGTTTTTAAGACAGTAGAAAGATTTACTATTGTTTTTCAAGTACTGTATCTCCAAGATCCAGCATCATTTTGAGGAAAGGCTGCATCCTTCATGTATAGAAACAGTATGGGAATTCTTCCCAAATGCCTCATTTGTATTTTATGTGCCCAGCAAGATTATGACTCTACAGAACTGCTATTTGAAACATCAGGAGTAGATGGCATGTTATCCTGTTCAGAACATCACAGTTTCAAAACACAGAAAAATCTAGGTCAGATTGGCCTCAACTGAAACACTATGTTTCAATGTTGAATAAACAAAGGCTTTTATCCCACTGCAACATGTTGATTATATTCCATTGTTAGTGCTTATCTACTTAAGATAACAGCCTATTTTCAAGGAGGCTTTTAAGGAGGCTTATTTTTCCCAAGAAACTTTCCCATGTTTCTGCTTTCCAGTGTTTAATTCAGCAAAAAAAAATGATTTAATATGCATGTCTGTGTCCTTATTTCAGAACCTGACTTCAGGATGGCAGGATCAGGGGTGAAAGGAAATTTGTCCAAGATTTCAGAAATAGACTTCTTAGGATTTATTTCATTAGATTCTTTATCCTCATGTAGGCTCTGCATCTCCTTGGAAAGGAATTTATCTGGAGGACTGTAACAAATATTCCCAAGAATCAATGTCTATGCCTGACATAAAGATGCCTGAATTTATACAGTAGGAATAGCTCCCTGTAGAATGCTAAAGAGACGACTTTGGAGAAGATATGTAGCAACAGTTACTTGAAGCCTGGGAAATGAAGAAAGCATTGTGAAGAAATTAAACTAGCTCTGCCTTACGTCCTTGAGATATAAGAGGGAGGAAGTGGAAAACATTTCTCTAGGGTCAACAGTTTTGGCCCTCTGCATGCCTAAAACTGCAATTCTCAGTATATCTTTTAGTGAACTCTCTACTACATACAGGATTTAATATGAAAAAAAGAATTACATCCTGATTAGTGTTGGGCGAACCCAACAAAGTTCTGGTTCAGGGAACTCACCCGAACTTTGTCGTGAAGTTCGGGTGAGTTTGCCGAACCCGAACCCGAACCTGAGCAGCATTGTAACCCGAACCTGAGCAGCATTGTAACCCGAACTTGAGCAGCATTTATTATTGTAAAAATAAACAAGGAGGTGGGAAATTCTTCCTTTTATTTTTACAGAAAAGGATGCCACAGTGGCGCTGAAGCAAAAGTAGGTGGGGAATCCCACAATGGGATTCCGGGGGCAGGGCTTTGACGTCACGGAGACTACTTCCTGGCCGGCTGAAATGGGGAGGAAGGAGTCTCCATGATGTCAAAGCCCCACCCCCAGAATCCCTTCATGGGATTCCCCACCTCCTTTTGCTTGTGGCGCTGGAAGTAAAAGGAGGTGGGAAATCGCACGATGGGATTCCCCACTCTCCTCCCGGGCGGTGGCGTTTCGTGGTGTTCGAGCGTATGCCGAACCCGAACCTGAACTTTACCTGAACTTTTTAAAAAGTTCGGGTTTGGCATGCCGAACACTGTAAAGTTCAGCACGAACGCGAACTTTGCAAGCTCGGTTCGTCCAACACTAATCCTGATGTCTTCACTTTAAGTCTCCAATTTCCTAGTAGAAACCTACATTGGGGTTAATAGATATTTATTTACTTATTTCTTAAAGTTCACAGTTTCATTTGGATCCAGCTATTTGTATTGTGAGGTGTCTTTCTTCTTCCTTTCCCTAGAGTACTACACATTAGTCACAATCCCTGCTGGAGCAAGAAGCATTCATGTGCATGAGATGAATGTTTCCAACTCTTACATTGCTGTTCGTACTTCCAGTAAAAAGTCCCACCTTAATGGTTATTGGACTGTTGACTGGCCTGGGAAATACAAATTGGCTGGGACTGTGTTTGTCTATCAAAGACCGAATAACCACCCAGAGACATTAAGTGCTTCTGGACCTACAAATGAGAGTATTATAATAGAGGTATGTGTTACTGTCATGGAATGTTGTTCACTGTATAAAACTAATTAAAATTCCTTAAGGACTCATATTTTTATTTATCATGTTGACTGAGAAGTCCAATACATGGATAATGCAGGTTAACAAAATCTGATCTCTGTTTATAGCCTCTCCATTGTAATTCACCCTGGAACAGTCATAATACAATATGGAACATAACATGTTGAATAAGGAACATAATTTTATTAGGCTTCAAAGCTCTATTCCTCCTTCCTGAAATGAGGATCTACTGCAGTTTAACCTACACTCTAGCAAGTCAGGGATATTTATAACTGACATTATGACTTAGTCTCTGCATTTTCAGTGTAGTCAAAATACAAGCTTCAGTAATTTCTAATGTTCTCTTATAAATATTACACACATTTTATACAGATTTAGAGAAAAACTTAACTGCTTTCCTCCTTTCCTGCTGCTGCTGGACCAAATCTCAGTGAGAGGAGAGAATGTGGTCACAAGGAATAGGAAAGGAGCCTGATCATTTTGTACACCTTGATACGTTGTTGGAGTGCAATTAATGTATACAGTAATACTTAATTTTGGAATAATCTATTTTCCCCCCTATTATAGGAATTCATTTTTAATTTCAATTGGTGGTATAGAGTATAGCTAAATATGTGTTTGATATGAAAAGACTGGCAATATTTATGGACAAAATCTCAAAACAAATATAAGGGAAATATAAGGCAAATTCAAGTAAAAGGGGGATAGAGTTCCTACTCTAAAATTCCCAGAAGCTGGGACAATGTAGATTATTCCAAGGAAACATAGAACATTGAAGCTTCAATATTGAACCAGAGCAGGGATGTTATTTTCCCAAACACATTTCTGAGTAACATTTCCCCCCCTAACCTTCCAAAAAAGACCCAATTTTCTACCCCTTCAAAATTGTTAGGGGAATTGCAGTTTTCTTTCTGCAGTGCCCTTGAATAGTAATAAACATTGATAACTATGGATAATACAATATGGATAGGATGTCCATACAAATGTTTCTTCTGGAAATCTACTTATTTATTAAACATATTGCTATGTTGCTATCATTAAAATTATTCCCAGAAGCTTATATAGAAAAATATGAAGTAAAATGTGCCCCACAAAAATGACAAAATACGTTTGATTAACATGTTAATATAGTAGCAGCTGTATGGTAAGATATGCAATGATTGAAGTAATTGATGAAATAGTCAATTAAAATTCTGTGTCATGAATGTTCAGGAGTGATTAGGTTCTTCTTATAAATAATTTGGATTTGGGGTAGGGGATATAGGTTTCCATTCTTGTTGTACCTGCTGCCATTAGTTTATGACTAATTCCACTAACACCACTACAATTCAGATATTAACTATCTCTGCAAATAACAGTATTGCTTCTGTTAAAATGTGTTCATCTTATAATATAGTTGCTGCTAAATTCCCCAACAAGTTAATTAAGGGTTGTAGTTAAAATTTAGCTGGAAAAACCTGGATCTTCTTTCTTGTTTTGTTTTGTTTTCTTTATTTAGTTATCTGTGCAGGATACACAAATCCCATCTCATGTTGTGTCCTGGTATAGCAACCCCTGTGCTGATTCCTTTTAAATGGTCCTGAGTTACCCTGGATTATTTCTTCAATAGTCTTGAATCTAATTTCCACATAGCATGCCATCATCAAAATAATACAAATATTTGGGAGGCTGTTGCTGTCAATTTATTTATTTTTGTTGTGCATACTATTTTAAATACCAAAATCAACTTGCCACAGCTTTTATTGAAATGGCAGACTATAAATAAATTTACCTTATTAGAACAGATATCTTAAATCAATACCTCTAAAATTAGAAAGAACACAGTTCAGTCCACTTCTGCAGTGCTAAACAGCTGGAAGATTAGTCAAACTTACACTTCCTGAGCAAACTGTCCTTATGGGTAATGGCCTCCTTCAGGCATAACCAATTAGATATTCAACACATTCCCATGAACTGAGGAACTGTACTAAAAGAAAATAATTCATTAGTCATATCTAAAATTGTGAGCAGACAAGACAGATTTTAATGACATAAGATTTTATTTGTAAAAAAGAAAGTAGTTAATATATATATAGAGAGAGAGCTTGATCTTAACTCTGGTTGTTCCGGATGTGTATTTGTGTGCATATCTTATCACACAGGGAATTTAATGGGAATACTGTACTCAAATGGCCAGCAGGCTTCTAAGAGTACTGTCATGCTCCCTTCACAAATCTTGACAAGGCTTGAAAAGTATCATGGAGCAATTGTGCTAATGCAGCAGCTCAAGTTATTTTCCACATCAGGATGTGATCTAAGACAAGACTTGCTGCCAGAGAAATAAAAATGTAAGGGTCAGGTGGTGGTGCTGAGTCCAAATTTCTGTCCAATATCAATTGCACCACTTTATGGTCTCGAGCTTTAACCATCAGTTATTGGCTAGTAAAGTGAATTTCTCATCCTGAGATGTCAAGATTTTCAATCAGTAGCCACACCATAATTAGTACCTCTTCCCCAGAATGCTGCTGCCAATTTGAATTATTCCATCATCTCACAAGCAATGAAAATAGCATTTGTGGATCACCTACATTTCTGATTAGCCACAGATGATCGAATAGTTTAATTTTATACACACATACTTAACTTTAAAATTTGTAGATGGGATATTTACTAGTTTGGGCTAGTCTAGTCACACTTGCCCTACTTTGCTAAGCAAATCCATTTTTCTTGAACTAAAAGAGACAAAATCAAGTCTTTACTTCTATTCCAGAGATTTATGCATTTTATACTTGCACAAATATTATAATTCTCTAGATTCACCCCACTTCTACTTGAGTCATTCCAGAAGTTTTCAAATTTTCAAATTTATTTATCTGGCCAGGAATTGCTAATTATGGAAGGTTTTATAATTTAGCACATGCTAAGCATGAACTGATAGCTTCCTTTGTTTCCTTTTGTCAGCTTCTCTCACAAGGTAAAAATCTAGGAATTGCATGGGAATATTCTCTTCCTAAAGTGGAAACCAAAAGAACACATATAAAACATAACTATACGTGGGCCATCATCCATCCTAAATGCTCAGTCTCATGTGGAGCAGGTAAGCTATCTCTACAATGTTTTTAAAATACAGTTTTATTGCAGATTATGAATTGTTCCATTTTCAGAAATCAAACCTTCCTAGGCACATTCAGTTGATTCTGAAGTAGTCCACTTGGATAATAATCTCCTTAATGTGAAATTTACTTAAACAACCGCTGAAGTTTTATCTTAAATATTACAGGCAAAGGGGAAAGACACCTTACACTGATCATATTTATTTATTTATTATTTATTTATTTATTTTGTCCAACACATAATACACATTGAAGAGAAAGATGTAATAATATAAGTAAAGAAAAGAATACAGTAGAAGAAAAGATATAAAAGTATAGGTGAACATATTTGAAAGGAAGAAAAGATAAATGAGATAAGGAGAGACAATTGGACAGGGGACTGGAGGCACACTGGTGCACTTATGCACACCCCTTACTGACCTCTAAGGAACCTGGAGAGGTCAATCGTGGATAGTCTAAGGGAAAAATGTTGGGGGTTAGGGGTTGACACTACTGAGTCAGGTAATGAGTTCCACGCTTCGACAACTCGGTTGCTGAAGTCATATTTTTTACAGTCATATTTATTTGTTAACAAACTGAGAAGATAAAGCACCATACTTATAGAAACTTAAAATTACTTTTGAATGGGAAATTGATGAAAAATTTAAAGTGAATATGAATGTCTGTATGGTAATTTTAATAAAGATTATAACAGTAAAAACAAATACAAACTAAGAAGATAGAAAAAAATAAAAAATAAGTAGAAATGCAGAAAAGAAAGCAAACAAAGAAGAATGAGAAATACAAAGGAAGGAAAAATAAGAATATGGTAAAGAAATACACACAGAGGAGTGAGTTCTTACCTTCATCAACAGAAGTACAAATAATTTTAGTAACTTTAGTACAAGAAGTGGTTTCTTCTTTTCATATCCCATCTCTGATCTACAAACAAATCCATAAAGCATTGTCATTTCTGTCCTGGTGTCCTGATCAATTAAAGTTTACCAGAAGTAACTACATACAGTATATACAGTATTCCTTTCTTTAACAAATGTAATCTTTAGTCCATTCAAATAATGTCTTAGCACTTAGTTTCTTTTCAATTTTCTTTGTTTCTTTTCATGAGGTTCTTCAATGTCAGAAAATTATCCAAATAACTTTCTTGGTTTATTATTTGTGTATCACTTTTAATTATTAAAATACCAGCCACTTTCTTTTGCATGTCCAGTACAGTACACCATTTTTTCTATGCCATTCTTGTAGCTTGCTTGACCTTTGTAACTTAGTCTCAATCTTGTCAAATAAAACTTGTTCTTCTTCCATAACATCCTTCATCCATAACATCCAGAGTCATTCCTCTGAGGCAGATGTTTCTGTCAACACTATACAATTAATTTCTGAATATATTTTTCAAAAAATATCCTTCAGTATGTCATATCTTAGATTATTTTGTTCTCTTCCATAACTATAATACAGATTTGTGAGTTCTCCTTTAATTGCAATTGTCTAATTGTAATTTTACATTTAGGCAAGAAAAACTGCATGTGAAGGTGTAGAATACATGGTAACTGGCTCAACAGTAACTTTGAGAAAAATCTAAGAGTACTTAAGTAATTGCACAAAAAATCCAATTCTGAAATATGTTCTGTAATAATTTCTGCCTCTATTGCCTAATTTTTAAATCTTATTTTTTTTAAAAATCAAAGCAAAAATATTTTTCCATGGGAAGGATTTTTTAGCATTAACTACAAAATTTTGTTTCAAATTTATTTGGACATTTATTCCATTTTAACTCTCTGAAAGTTTTAGTCACTCTTTTGTGAATTATTTCAATTTAAGTTCTAAAAGTTCTAATTAAAACTTTCTTTCACTAAGGCTTGAAAGAAACTCACCCAGTGCTTTCAAACATGTGCATTAAAAGCAATTAATATGCCATTTCCAAATATGTGTGGAGATTGAAAAAATAAAATAGGAAAGAAAGAAACTTATAAAAATAAAATAGAAAAGAAAGACCCACCTCTGCCGGCAGCCCTGGGGCCATTGAAATTTTAACACATTGCCCCACCCAATGAATGAATGTGTGATGGATGATGGATGAATCTGTTGTTAACTCTTTTAAGTATGGGGATTTTAATCTGTAATTTTTATTTAGATATCTACATGTTTTGAGCCGCCTTGAGTATCAGGAGAGGAATGGCATAGAAATCAATCAGTCAGTCAAACAAACAAGTCCATAGAGGTTTTAAAGAGCCAGTTTATTAGCTAGATCTTCATCAACTGCAATTGTTGGGACTCCTTTTCGTGGAGTGGTCCTCAGTCTGTTATTTCTTATCTAGAAGTCCAAAATTAAAGAGTACCTCTCAACTACGTTTACAAGTAGTTATTCTTTCTTCACCATAATCAATTTGACTTGGTCTGGAGTGGCACTAATCTGAAATATTTCATATGTGTATCTATTTATAGTATATGTATTTATCTATTTATCTACTTTATCCACACATCTATTTAACTGGGACAAAATTTTGAGTTTTGAATAGATCGAAACTAAACTTTTATTATTCTTCAAAAGACAGTAATTTTCTTTTCTGGCATTGTTTTATTTTAGTGAAGAATGAAATTATAGGATTGTTTTGCTTAAGGTATAATGCAATGTTGAGAACTGGATGCTAACATCGGAGGTACAAAATGACCCCTGAAATAGTTAGCTGCTTTCCTCTGTTCCAGAGTAATAGCCCCCAAACTATTGCCTTTCAGATGTATTTGTTTACAACTCTTGTCATTAATTTTTGTACTGAGATGAAGGGAGTTTAAGTTCAATCTAATCTGAAAACAGGTGGGAAAATCCCCATAAAGATACATGTGTATATTAACCATTTGAGATGCTATCACCTAGACTTGTTTGGGTAGCTACCAAGGATTGATAAAATGAACATTACATTGTTAAAGGCCAGCATCTGTATCTGAGCTGCCTATTTATGGAGTGATAATCTGCTACTGCTTGTTCTGTGTAAACATCTGCCACCTGGAGAATGAAGAGGTGATGTCATGTAAAAGGTAAAGGTCAAAATGTCTGTGATCCTTAAAAACTGAAGAACTTCTGCCTTTGACCTAAGAGAGCTATGCTTGTCAAACTGCAGCAGGATTTTGCAGCAGGCAAAAGTGTTATTTTGCCCTACTTCAATCTCTCCTTTTAATCTCATTTTAGATTTTTAGATGTATAAGTATGTGTTAGTGTTACCTGGATGGATTTATTAGTTCCCCATTACATTCACATATTTCTAAGGCTGGAATAAAATTAAGAGTTCTTGCAGTAAATTTCTGCTGCAAGTATAAAAAGAAAACAAAATAGCAAAACGCAAAAAACAAAGGTTTTCCTTCACCCTGAGCCCAGTTTGTTTTGGGTTGTAATAATAAAAAAAATCCCCTCCCTTCCCGCAAAGCCAAGTTGGAAGTTGCAGTGGACAAACCATGGAGTGGGATGAGTTAAGTACACACCCGCTTCTTTAGTGAAGAAGCACAGCTGGACACACTGGCAGCTGGATATTTACTGTTCCAAGTATTTTATCAGTTTGTTTGTTTTTTGTCAATTTTAGCTTCCAGAGATCTACTCATTTCAATAAAATGTAGGTCCGTTTAAAACAGATGAAGCCTTGAATTAACAGATTACTTTAATATGGAATGCATGCCAGGCAGGCAGGTACAGGCTTAGAGAAAAACAGGCAATGCACACAGAGTTATATAGCAAGCCCTGGCTGAGGCAGGACCCAATCAAATACACAGTAGCTTTCCCGCTTACAAAGTAACTATGGAAAGCGCCCTATCAGAACCTTGGATAGGGACGCCAATCGCACGGCTCTAACCGGCCGGCTGTTCCTAAGCAAACACAGCACTCCTAACCCCTTGATTGACACATACATAGTCCTTTAAATATGCCGGCTTGTAGCGCACTCTCTCGGAGCGCCGAGGCAAGACCGCCTGCTCGGAAATTCTCTCCGAATTTGATTCTTGCACTCCCCCTTCTGAATCCAGAACTTCCTCACCCCTTAGTGACTCTGCGGAGGCGTTTTCCCCAGACAGTCTTACGGGCAGCTGAAACTGACTGTGAGCCACTCCCGCCTGCTCACCATCTCCTTTCCATTGGAGCTCGCTCGCCCTGTCAATCTGGATTTGGTCTAAATGCCTCTTCCAAACCCTTCCGTCTGCCAGTTCGATTTCAAAAGATCGAGGCCCCAGCTCCCTGGTTACTGTTCCCCTTTCCCAATTTCGTCCTCCTGAGTAAGACCTGACAAAAACAGTGTTTCCAATTTTTACCTGCCGGGTTGGGGTTGCTGGCCACTGCACTGTTTGAGAGTACCATGGGTGCAGTCTATCAAGAACGATGCGGAGCTTGCGACCCATCAAGAGTTCGGCTGGGGTCTTACCTGTGGCCACACAGGGGGTGGAATGTTGCGCTAGCAACAAATCTAACCTTTCCGGCCAAGAACCTTGCGGCATCCTCTTAAGAGCGTCTTTTACAGACCTAACTGCCCGTTCCGCCTGGCCATTACTGGCCGGATGCCAAGGCGAGCTTAACGCATGTCTGATGCCAGCAGATGCTAAGAATGACTCAAACTGCACCGCTGTGAACTGGGGACCGTTGTCCGATACGAGAAGGTCGGGGAACCCATGCGTGGCAAATAGAATCAGTAGGGCGTCTATGATCGCCTGAGCGCAGGTAGATCTGAGTAAGACCACCTCTACCCATTTCGAATGGGCATCTACAACTATCAGGAAGGTCTGTCCCATAAATGGACCAGCTAAATCAATGTGAATACGAGCCCAGGGTCCAGCTGGCGGCTCCCATGCCAACGGCTCGGCTCGAGGAGGGAAAGGGCGACTTTCCTGGCACGCTGCACATCCAGCTACTCTTAGCTCCACTGCCTTGTCCAACCCCGGCCACCAAACATAGTCCCTTGCTAAACTCTTCATGCGCACTATTCCCGGGTGGCCCCTATGTAATAATGCCAGCACCTGGCTGCGCAAAGATTCAGGAATTACCACTCTACTTCCTCGCAGCACCACCCCCTTCTCTACAGAGAACTCTGATTGACATCTGAAAAATGGGACAAAAACATCTGCGGGGGCTGCAGCTGGCCATCCTCTTAATATCCATTGCCTTACTTGGGACAGAATGGCATCTCGACCTGTTACCCCTGCAACTTCGGTTGCCGAAATAGGAATGGTGCTCTCGGAAAGAGCAAACACGGAGCACGCCGGAACAGGGTCGACGAGAACATCTGGCAGCGGGCATCTGCTCAAGGCATCAGCGTGTGCTATGTGCCGTCCTGGTTTATAGGATAACGTATAATTATAGTTTGCTAGGAAGACGATCCAACGTGACATCCTGGGTGAAAGGACTACCGGACTTTGACGGCTGCCAGATAAAAGCCCCAGCAATGGTTGGTGGTCTGTGACTAATTCGAAATGTCTCCCATACAAGTAATCGTGGAACCGCTTGACCCCTGCAATTAGTGCCAGCGCCTCTTTGTCGATATGACCATAATTCCTCTCAGCCGCCGCCAATGTGCGAGAGAAAAATGCCAGAGGGGCTTCGGCTCCACTAGGCAGTCTGTGACTAAGGACAGCACCCACCCCGTGTTGTGAAGCGTCACAAGTCAAGATTAAAGGTAAACCTGGTGAGTATAGGGTCAGCACATTGTTGGACAAAAGTATCGCCTTGACCCCGTTAAATGCCACTTCCTCCCTTCTTCCCCAGTGCCAGTTTGAGTGCTTGTCCAAAAGCCGGTGTAAAGGCTCGGCCACCGATGCCTTATGCGTGATGAAGACCGCGTAAAAATTTAAAAGTCCCAAAAAAGCTTGCAGCTCAGTCTTGGAACGTGGCCTGGGGGCATCCCTAATTGCCCGTGTCTTTTCTGGGGTGGGGTGAATTCCCTCCCCATCTACAATAAAACCCAGGAATTCCACCCTCGGGACACCAAAAACACACTTTTTCTCTTTTAGTTTAAGCCCCGCATCCCTGAACTTGGACAAAACCTTCCTTACTCGTGCCATCAATTCATCTGTGGAACTCCCCGACACCAGGACGTCATCAAAATACGGCATGGTTCCTTCGAGCCCATATAGTAACCTTTCCATCAGGCCCTGGAATAGACCTGGGGCAATGGAGACCCCAAATTGAAGACGGTGACACTTGAATACCCCCCGATGGGTGATAATTGACTGCGCTTCTGCAGCTTGGGGGTCTACGGGAAGCTGCTGATAAGCCTGGGACAGGTCGAGCTTCGCGAACACCCGACCCTTCCCCAAAGTGTGCAGCAGCTGTTGCACCACTGGCAACGGATATGAGTGGTGTGCCAACGCTTTGTTAATGGAACATTTGTAGTCCCCACACAGCCTAATTCCCCCATCCCCCTTAAATGCAATGACCACCGGGGTTTCCCATTTTGCCTGATCCACCGGTTCAAGCACCCCCTGGGCGATCAGTCTGTCCAGTTCCTCGTCCACTTTTGGCCGGAGGGGAATGGGCACCCGGCGAGCTTTCAAACGAACCGCCGGTTCTTGTGGGTTTAAACCGAATGAAATCGGGGTTCCCGTATAACAGCCCAACTGACCATCAAATACTGTAGGAAACTCCCGCGCCAGAATCTCAAACCTTCCCATATCATTAACAGTATTTACCCCAGTCACAGAGAGTCCCAAAGCCTTGAACCAGTCCAACCCTAAAAGATTAGAGAAAGGCCCATTAATTATAATAAGAGGCAAATTGCCCACGAAAGTTTTGTAACGGACTGGAAAACGGCCCTCCCCCACAATAGGAATTGGTGTCCCTTGATAGTCTTTCAGTTGCACAGCGCATGGAGACAGGCGACCTCTGCTGATGGCTGGAAAACAGCGTTTCAATGTCGCCCACGAAATTAAGGAATGGGCAGATCCAGTGTCCACCTGCATAGGGCACCTGGAAGTGCCCAACTGGACCTCCAACGAGATCTTTTCCGCTGAACTGGACATCTCCTTCACAAAAGTGGTTGCCAAACGTGGCCGACTATAAATAGCGTTGCAATCCTCACGCCGGTTGGAAGGGAATTTCTTCTGCCATCGGGGAATGAAACCCTGGGGCTCCCGTTGCTCTCGGCCCGCGGCTGTGGAAACTCTGCGGGAACGGCAGACCCTGGAAAGGTGCCCTTTGGCACCACAATGCCAACACACGGCATCACGGGAAGGGCAGGAGGACCTCAGATGGTTGCCCCCACAGCCCTGACAAGGTGCCAGGGGTTGCCTGGGATGGGTAACAGGAGCGTCTCGGTTCCTATTCACTGTCAATTTGCACACCTCCTCCTCCTCTGCTTCATTACTGCCCTCCTCTTCAGGGAGAACGGTGGCCTTATCAGTGGTTACTGTAGTCTTTCGGGTAATATTAACGGTGCTGTCCATGGCTGCCAGCGACTGCGTTGACAGCTCAAACGCACGAGCCTCCGCTAGCGCCGCTTGAAATGTCAAATCCCTAATGGCCAGGAGACGCCGCTTAAGCCGACCGTCTCTTACCCCTATGACAAGCCTGTCTAGGAGGTAGTCGTTCAGGTCTGCAAACTCGCAATAAAGTGCCGCTCGGCGCAGGGCGGCCACATAGTCATTTATAGACTCCCCCTCAGCTTGGTTCCGCTGGTAAAATTTATAGCGCCTCGCACACCGAGATGGAGCCGTGGCATAATGATCCTGCAAGGTTTTTAAAAAGTCTTCCCAAGACACATCGTGGATTGAAGTAGGGGCAAACAATGCTCGGGCCGTTTCGAACATCTCGGGGCCACAAAACCCCAGGAAATAAGATCTTTTCCTGTCTCCGGAAATTTCCGTGTACCCATTGGAGATTAAAAAGCAATCGAAACGGGCAACATAGGACTCCCATGTCTCCCCTTGGGGATTGAAAGGGGCGAAAGTAAGCTGCACTGACATTCTCACTTATGTACAAAGTCCAAGCATAGAATTCTTGAAGAATTGGCGAGAATCCTCGTCGCCAGTAAAACAGATGAAGCCTTGAATTAACAGATTACTTTAATATGGAATGCATGCCAGGCAGGCAGGTACAGGCTTAGAGAAAAACAGGCAATGCACACAGAGTTATATAGCAAGCCCTGGCTGAGGCAGGACCCAATCAAATACACAGTAGCTTTCCCGCTTACAAAGTAACTATGGAAAGCGCCCTATCAGAACCTTGGATAGGGACGCCAATCGCACGGCTCTAACCGGCCGGCTGTTCCTAAGCAAACACAGCACCGTTTGTTTGTTTGTTTAGTCAGTCAAGTACATTTTGGTAGTATACATAGATACAATGCTGTTTATATACATGAGATGGGTACTAATAAGAGGGAAACATTAGGGCAAGGATGGTAGACACACTGGTGCACTTATGCATGCCTCTTACTAACCTCTTAGGAATCGGGTGAGGTCAACAGTGGATAGTCTGAGGGTAGCAATGTGTTGTGCTAATCATTTTTAGATTGTTTGTTCATTCATCTCAATAATTGTACGGTGTTATAGTCAAAACTTCAGACAGAATAGAGATGGATAACCTTTTGTTATTTGAGAGCTACACTTAATACTGCTTATCTGATGTTGTTTTACCAGCTTCAATGATACATTGGGTGGAAAATGTGACAATTACCATATTTTTTGGCATATAATATGCACCTTTCTACCCTAAAAGAGAATGGAAATGTCGATGCATCTTATACATCAAATACAGCCATTTTGGTCTCCCGTAGCCCCGCCTCTGTGCCACATTTTTGCAAAAAATGGGCCTGTTTTTCACAAAGCAGTGCACAGAGTGTTTGGGAGGCCTGCAGAGTGCTCCTGGGGGCTGGGGGAAGGCCAAACTATCCCATTTTTGAAAAAAAAAAACCAGGCAAAAAACAGGCCCTTTTTTTGCAAAAATCAGGGGTGTTTTTCCTTCTCCCAGTCCCCGGGAGCACTTTGTAGGCCTTTCAAATCCTGTACACATCCTTTTTTGCAAAAAGAAGGATAATTTTTCGCAAAAACGAAGGCATTTTTTGTCTTCCTCCAGCCCCCAGGAACACTCTGCAGGCTTCCCAAACCCTGTATTTCTACACAAATGAGTGAAAATTGGATGCGTTTTTGTGAAAAACAGGGTGCGCAGAGGCTTTGAGAGGCCTATAGAGTGCTCCCGGGGGCTGGGGAAGGCAAAAATGCCCCTGTTTTTGCAAACAACTGAGTATGCGGAGGGTTTGGGAGGCTTGCAGAGTATTTCTGGGGTCCGAGGAGGACAAAAACATTTTTTCCTTACTTACTTCTTTGAAATCTTGGTGCATCTTATACACCAGTGCATCCTATAGTCCAAAAATTACAGCATGTGAAAGTCAGTGGGGCAGACCTTTCTAAAACATAATCTAAGATTTCTATAAAATCAAAGCAGTGTATTTGATATACCTAAACAAGCACTGTACATAACTTTAACAAAGAAAAGTTACGGGTCACACAATGGCCTTGATAATTTCTCCACTAGTTTTAAAAATAGTCATGGAAACAACCTTAGAGTCCAGATGCATTAATAAGTTACAACTTACAAAATGGAGCTTCATTTGAACATAGTCTCATCCTATATCAAATTTCAAAAATGATGATCCATATTTTATGATTTCAGGAGTCCTTTATGTACATACTTTGGGGAGGGCGGGAATAAATCTTTGAATCAGCCAGATTTTCGCGAATGCATGGAAGCAAAAAATTGTTGAAATCTCACGCACACAAGTGTCCCCTCGTAAGATTTTGTTTCTGCCTATGCCCACGAAGCAAAAAATACAAAAAGTTAAAGAAAAAAGATGGCGGCACCCAAAGAATAGGCACCGTAATGGTCGCACTCAAATTGCACAATCTGGTGGCCCCACCATTGCGCAGTTGCCTACCACATCTGTAGCAACCCATCCCTGGTATCTAGTCACTGTGATACAAAAAATAAGTTCAGGTGCTAGAACAGGGGTGTCAACTCAAGGCCCAGAGGCCTTTATATTGGGTTTATATGGGCCCACCCTGGAAACAGCCCGCAGTGCCTCTGCCAATGAAATCAGAACTTGGGAGGGCCATGCACGGCCTGCCCAGGCTCTGTTTTTGGCTGCAACGACTTTCTGAAACCCTCTGCCAATGAAAACAGAACTCAGGGAGACCTCATGCGGCCTGCCCGCCCGTGCTGTGTTTTCTGCCAATGAAAACTGAGCCACGCATGCCTCCCTGAACTCCATTTTCACTAGCAGATATCTGCAGGAGGCCACTGCAGCCAAAAATGGAGCCTTGACTTCAAGCTGGCCATGCCCTCCTGCTCCCTAGCCAGGCCTTCTTGCCTCCGAGGTCAAACACAACCTTGATGTGGCCCTCAATGAAATCGAGTATGACATCCCTGCTCTAGAAAGAGTGCACAGAAGTGCAACAAAAATGATTAGGGGACTAGAGATTAAAACATGTGATGAACAATTGCCTAGTCTCTAGCAAAGAGAAGCACTGAGGCTGACATGATAGTAGTCTTCCAATATCTAAGGGGCTACCACAAAGAAGAGGGAGTAAAGCTATTCTCCAAAACACCTGATGGTGGGACAAGAATTAATGGATGGAAGTTTATTAGAAGGAAATTCAGAACGAAGGAGAAATTTCTTGACAGTGAGAATAATTAATCAGTGGAAACCATGCCTGCAGAAGTTATAATTGCTCCATTCCCAAAGGGTTTTAAGAACAGCCATTTGTCTGGAATTGCTTAAGCTGAAGGTTGGACTCGAAGACTTCCAAAGTGCCTTCTAACTCTATTATTCTGTTTCTGGTCATCTTCAGTAACATTTCAGTAGTTACTTTATGTAGTTATTATCAGCATAACTGAAAAATGTATGTCTATCTGCAATAAACGTAACTAGCTTTGGCTCTGTATTCAGTGTTGTTATTGCTACTGAGGATCTGTCAGTTGTGAAGCAATAAAGTACAGATGTACTGATAAAGCACTAGGTTACTATTAGATTTCACAGAGCTTTTATAAGGATAAATAAAAAAGAATTGGAAAATTCTGAATAGCGGCAATTATTTATATTAGTGTTAAATAATGTTATTTGCCTTCTCAGTCTAGAAAATTAATGAGCAGAGCCAGTGTGAGCCCGGAGTCTGATTTATTTGACAAACTAAATGGCAATTCAGAGTCACTCACCTTGCTGGGAAGATGACATGCTGCCAGCTATTTTCTGACCTTCTTGTTAGTCATTTCACAGACAGCATGTGATGGGCAGGTCCATAAAATGCATGACTAAGTCGTCTGGACGTCTGGCAAGCCATATATTATGTAACTATCAAAAATAGCAGAGTCTGCACAAGGAGACTACATTGGGAAAGAGGTTAATAATAGAACTAAAATAAATTGTAGAGTAGCGTCCTTCTGTCCCTGAATGTTAAATAACTACCACTGCCCCACTCACTGCTTTGTATTAGTAGATTGATATAAATTTATATCAGTCATGCAAAATGTTATGAAATAGAAAATACATACAAAAAGAAACCTGTAAAGAAGATGATAAACTTACAATAAGAGCGTAAGTTTATATTAAGTTTATTATTCATAGAAGGGATGAATGAATGGGGAAACCCCCACGATAGGAGAGAAGTAGACAATAAAAGATGAGGTGAGTAAGAGCAATCCTGCCATATGGGTCACCATGCCCACCTTAGTAGTCTGAGGTAGTTCCCTTCAGGCAAAGTCTCCCTAGTAGCTATTTTCTAAAGGCCATCTTACTATTGAGACAGGTTTGGAGGATAAAAAATGGGACTATGAGTGTTCATGTTTAGAGAGAACTTGAACTCAGTGAAGAAGGCACCAAATAATGGCAATTGAGTTTCTTCCAGCTGAAGTCAACATAAGTTGAGACCTGCTCCATCCCATTCTTTCTTTCTTCTTCATAGAGCATCAGTGGATTCTGTAACTATCGTCCTTTTCGAAGTATAAGACTCAACCCCACCCACCCACCCCAAAAAAGTGGGTGAAAATTGCAGGGTATTTTATATACTGAGTAGTCCTTGAAAGACCAGTTTGATCTGTAGAAGCTGAGTAAGATAGGGAAGTGGAATGGTAATAATTCTGTCCATCAGCCCATCATCTATCTCATCCTGAGGCCGTTTACATAAACTTTGTCAAACAATATATAGTGGAATGTAAGTTTAAACACATTAGTGAAATGGGTCAAACATTCATTCAGACTAGTAGTGTGTGTCAGATCAAACTGCATTTTGCTTTTACAAATTTTAAGAGGAATTTGTTCTAAGGCATAACTAATGTATGCATATTTGCAGAGAAAAAAAATCTAATTGGATTCACAGCTTTACAGAACAATAAAGCAGTTTCCTGCTAAATATACAAACTGCCTGAATGAAAAATTTGGTCTACACAGATAGATAGATAATCCCCAATTGCAAACATTCAAATCAGATACTCTAAACTTTTATTTAATTCAAATGTAGTCAACAAAACTGTTTTCATAATATAAGATCTATGCTTTATTTTATTTTATTTATTTATTTATTTATTTTATTTATTTATTTTATTTTTTATTTTAGTTATTTTAGTTATTTTTTATTTATTTTATTTTATTTTATTATTTTATTTATTTTATTTATTTTATTTATTTTATTTATTTTATTTATTTTATTTATTTTATTTATTTTATTTATTTTATTTATTTTATTTATTTTATTTATTTTATTTATTTTATTTATTTTATTTATTTTATTTATTTTATTTATTTTGTCAAACAATTATAGGGTGGTAATTTGTACAAATAAAACATTAGATAAGTAATGATAAAAAGTAACAAAAGAAGACAATAGGACAGGGACGGTAGGCACAGTGGTGCACTTATGCATGCCCCTTACAGACCTCTTAGAAAGGGGGAGAGGTCTTTTACTTGAATTCTGCATACTACATTTTGATAGTTAATTGATTTATAAATTTTTGATTTTATTTTTTTGTGAGTTTGTTGTCTTTTCATCCATTCTTTTCATTACTTTCTGATATACTTTTCATTACTTTTCATCATTTTCATTACTTTCTGATATACTTGAGCATTGGTATGTGCTCAGATTATCAGTTTCCACTTCATTTTTTCCATTAAAGTTTTCAGAATATTGATAAAACATCAGTCATCTGATCACAAAATCTGCTTTTTGCTGTAATTTAATTAGTGCTTGTATGTTGATGCATGTATTGATGTATAAGAAAGACTGAAAAAGAAAGCTGCATCCTTCTGTTTACATACAACTAACAACAAACTAGCTTGTGTAGATAGAACTGTGCTTACATTTTAGTCAAGAAACATGGGTGGAAACAAGAAAAGGCTGCAGAAAAGAAAGACAGCATTGGAGCAGCAATTAGAAACAAATGGTATATCATAGTCTCCGAAACGTTTTGTCAAATGGTGTAAAATTAGTGATTGCTTAATTAAGGAACAACACATCTCTTTGACCTGGGAAATAAAACCATGGGAAGTAGACATATAAGTGTCCTTGTTATTTGTTTAGGATTGTGTAAGATGGACACAGTGGCTTTAGATAATCAAGAAGTGAAGTTTCAAATGTAAGCAGTTGTTCACGATTTTGTGCTTGCAATTTGTGCTGTGTTGTATGCAGGTCAAATTATGACAAAAGAAACCTGCTACAAAGATTTTCAAGTACAAGTTGATACTTCTTTATGTGACCCCAAGAGCCGACCAGCTACTAGAACCATCCCTTGCAAAATGCCAGCTTGTCTTCCCAGGTAATAAAATGTGCAATAAAGTGTGTATTTTCTCAAAAGAATGTGGCATTGCATGTATCTGTTCAATGAACTCTGTAATATGCGCTGGCTTTCAGTTTGTTTCCAGGCATGGTTCAAGTCCTGCTCATTATTTATAAGCAGTGATGGGTTGGTGGTGGTTGAAATTGGTTCTTTAGAACTGGTAGCGGAAATTTGTTGCCGCTTGCTGAACTGGAAGCAATGACTGGCGGTCCAAGCTCCTGAACTGGTCCTCCAGTCGCCATGGATTGCAAAAAAAGCCCCTCTGCACATGTAGAAACACTTCTACGCATGCACAGAGGATCATTTCTGGGAAATGATGCAAATGCACAAAATGTGCACTTCCATTGCGATGGGGAAGGTAAGTAGAATCCACCCCTGCTTATAAGGCTTTCATAAGTGATGGAATATATGCTCTTCTTGGTGTGATAAGCTTTGGGATGTCTATGGTGAGATATATTATCAGTAGCAAAACATTTTCTAAATCTTTGGACTGAACATTCATGCCAAAGGTAGCCATGAAGAGCCCTGATGGCACAGTATTGCAATTCTGCCCACAGCCTGGAGTTCGATCCTGACCAGCTCAAGTTTGACTCAGTCTTCTATCCTTCTGAGATTGATAAAATAAGGCACAGATTGTTGGGAGAAATATGCAAAATAAGCTACCCAGAGAGTGCTGTAAAGCGCTATGGAGTGGTATTTCTGTTCACCTTCCTGGAGCCTAAAAGGCTTCCTGCTTAGGCTGGAACCTTTTCTGAAGAACAAACTGTTCTTGACTTTGCTGTGATGCTGTGTGTCCTTTTTGTCTTCTTCCTGCTTGTTCTGTAGTTTCATTTTCTTTTGTTGGGTTCTGACTGTTTCCGTGAGTCTTAACAATTTGTCCCTTGGCTCTGATCCCAAGTTCAGCTTCAAGTTCCCCATCTTCTTCTCAATCAGCTGATTGCCTGTATGTAGGATAGAACCTTTTCACTTAACTCACCTAAGTTGTGAGTGATAACTTAGGTTGCCCCTTCCCTTGAAGGTCCATTTGCCCATTCACTGTTAGCATTTAAATATGCTACCTTAAATTTTACTTAGCTCTTTAACTCCTCGATTGCTATGGTGTCCTACAGCTTTGCATTGCAATTGATGATTATGTTATTATGTTATTGATTGTATTGATTAATGCATTAATTTTCAGTTAACACTCTCTACCTTCTTGCAGTCCCATATAAGACTATAATGAAAAAAATAATAATTTAGAAGTTAGCGGGGGTGGGTGGATTGTTCTTTCCTGACTTTGATGGATTTTGTAACTCACAATTTTAACAAAAAATTACCAATCATTCATACTCTAATCATCCATGAATAACAATAAAGCCTTTCATTATAATCTGAATAGACTAAATGTAGGTCATATAGCAGTGATGGCGAACCTTTTCTTCCTTAAGTGCCAAAAATGGTTGTGCATGTGCTATTGTGCATGTGTGAGTGCCCACACCCATAATCTAATGCCTGGGGATGGCAAAAATGGCCTCCTCTGCCCTCCCCCAGAGGCCCTCTGGAGTCCTAAAACAGCCCATTTCCCAACCTCTGGTGGGCCTGGTAGGCCCATTTTTCACCCTCCTCAGGTTCCAAAGGAAAAAACTTCTCCCCATCACCCCCCTGGCGTCTCTTCAGAAACCAAAAATGTCCTCCCAGAGCCTCCAGATGAGCCGAAAATCAGCTGACTGATGCGCATTGGAGCTGAGCTAGAGTAACAGCTCATGTGCCACCTGTGGCACCCGTGCTATAGGTTCGCCATCACTGTCATATAGTATACATGACCCCAGTCATATCATAAACTGGCAGATTCCTCTTGTGTATACTAGGATGGAGGCAGGTACCGAGCCATTCAAGGACCTACTATTTCTGATAAGGTGTATCTTAGAGAAGCAGATGTAAGTTTTATGGGAGAATTCAGTAACTGCTGTGTGTCAAATGAAATAGTGGTTTCAGTAAAATTAAAGATTAATTTATTATGCTTAATTCTCAAGCCCATACAGTCTGATAGATTTGACTTCATTCTTACTTTGGCAGAGAGGATGGTTTCCACTATTCCTTTTCTTTGGTAACAAACTAGTCTGGATGTAGATTGTTTATCTGCATCCCCTTACAAGAATTGTCTCCCTCATTAACTCAGTATAGATCAAGAAATGCCATAGAATTCAAGCCAATAAACTAACATCTGCGGAACGCCAGTTCAAAACTCATGTTAATTTTGGCAATTTGTTGAGAATCTCTAAAGTTATTGCTCCTAAGTTTTATCCTTCTCTCCAAGGTATTATCAAAAATAAGGAAATAATACTTATGATTATAATGAGGACTGGCACCAGTTTTGCTACTTCAACAGCCTGCTGTCTTTAGTGGTACCTTGGCTGTAGCCCAATTGTGGCAATCCAAGTATTGATGATGCTGAGACAGAAACAGAGACACACAGAGAAAAAGAGAGACAGACACACCGAGAGAAAGACAGAGACAGTGAGACACAGACAGTGAGAGAATACATGTACAGGTCTTTCTACCTTGTCTTGTGATGCCGAGCATATATATTTCCATGGGTCTTTCCACTACTAGTAGTTTTTGTATTGATTGTGAGGTTGGTGTCCATGTTTTGCTGGTGTATGTTAGAATTCTATTCATGAGTCACATCAAGTAGCAATACCTAACCAGTTTTTTGTTGACCACAAAAAATAAAATAAAAAAGTATTGTTGAACCTTGAAGGAAGATTTCATCAAGAAATTCTAAGAATGTGGATAAGATTGGAAATTGTAAGCAAAATAACCCAGAAAGAAAGTAAAGGCAAGCTATTTTAAGGCTACTTGCAAACAAGCAACACTTCTTTCATGGGACTTTGCCTAATTGTATTTATTGCTCTTCTCTGCACTCTATCTAGAGTCTCAACATCCTTTTTGCATTGTGGCGGCCAAAACTGTAGCATTGAAATGAAGCATTTCAAGTGTGGCCTTACTAATGTAGCATTTCAAGTGTGGCCTTATAAAGTGGTATTAATACTTCACGTAATCTTGATTCTAGCCCTCTGTTTATACAGCCTAGAACTGTGTTGGCTTTTTTGGCAGCTGCTGCACACTGCTGGCTCATATTTAAATTGTTGTCCACTAGGACTCTAAAATCATACTAGCTGATTTATTTATCTATCTATCTATCTATCTATCTATCTATCTATCTATCTATTTATTTAATTGGATTTGTAGCTGATAACCCAGCTTTGCCTGGGTATTTTTTTTTACCCCAATTCTGTATTAGATGGGAAAATGAATGAATTCTATCTATAATGTCAAATTGCCCTGGCCAACAGCGTGGGAAAAATTCTACAGGAAACATCCTTTGAGGTGATTTTCTGCATTAGCAGGCACGTTCCCTGACAAGCTGAAGACCTAGGGAGTTTATTATTATTATTTGGTTGGCTGTTGTTTTTTAAGAACCAATCCCTCTTACCAGACAGAGCCCCCTTGTGGAATAATGTGAGGTTGCTACCTTGGCAACTGCACTGTGCTGTATACTAGTAGCCATTTACTTTTTTTTAATTTTATATTTTATTTATTTGTTTTGTTCAATACACAATAATGCACAATGAGGGTTATAGAGGATATCATCAGGTAGAATGTATTAAAAGGAGAATAGAGGAGAAAATAAAGGAGTGAAATATAACTATTAGAGAATAGCAGAAAAAGATATAGGTATAGAAGAGAAGATATAGGAGATATAGGAGAGACAATAGGACAGGGGACCGTAGGCACTCTGGTGCACTTATGTACGCCCCTTACTGACCTCTTAGGAACTTGGTGAGGTCAACCGTGGATAGTCTAAGAGTAAAGTGCTGGGGATTAGGTTGTATCTTAACAGAACTTGAATCCAAAATGCACACTATCACTGTCAAAACTACTGTGATTTGACACTATGGATAGAATTAATTCCTTTTCATTTCAGTGGTCCAGCCATTCCAGAGTTATGCTGAAACACACAGACAAACACACAAACACACAACACCCCAAGGGGTGTTAGGGTTGTCTTATCCTACAGTATTTTTTTCCAGATAGTAGGTCTTCTGTGTACCAGGTTTGATTGAAATTGCTGAAGGCGTTCCAGAGTTATGCTGGAACACAGAGAGAGAGAGAGAGACAAACACACACACACACACACAGGGAGGGTTATAGATATAGAAGAAGACAATATGACAAGCTATAATTTGAGCTCCTGTAAGATAAACTGCATAGTCAGAATTAAGTGTTTGGATGTAGTATTTTCTCAGAGATACATCAATACTGGGATTAAAGAAAACTATTAAAACTCGGTTAACCTCTTCCCCCTGGTAGTTTAACAGTGTCTTTCTTCTTCTTGGTGAATTAGAAGATTTGCTATTTTATTCTTGCTTGTTATTGCTATTTTATTGTATGTATGTGAGTATAACAGTTCAGAGTAGGAATTGTTTAATATATATACAGTGTTCCCTCACTTTTCGCGGGGGATGCGTTCCGAGACCGCCCGCGAAAGTCGAATTTCCGTGAAGTAGAGATGCAGAAGTAAATACACTATTTTTGGCTATGGACAGTATCACAAACCTTCCCTTAACACTTTAAACCCCTAAATTACAATTTTCCATTCCCTTAGCAACCATTCAGATTATTACTCACCATGTTTATTTATTAAAGTTTATTTAAAAAAATATTTATTAAAGGCAGACAAAAGTTTGGCGATGACATATGATGTCATTGGGTGGGAAAAACCGTGGTATAGGGGGAAAACCCGCAAAGTATTTTTTAATTAATATTTTTGAAAAACCGTGGTATAGACTTTCCGCGAAGTTCGAACCCGCGAAAATCGAGGAAACACTGTATATACTAAACATACATAAAAATGCAAATTCTATAAAAAGGAAGCAGTATGCTCCCTCCCATATTTGGGTATATCCGAGTGATTTGACAGAAAAACAACTTATATATATATAATGATACTATGCTAGTATCCCTTTTCAAATTCAGCTAAATTATGTTACGTACATACGTACGTACATACATACATACATACATACATACATACATACATCACAATTAACAATTTCTACTCAGAGCTGTTAGAATTCCTGTTTAAGTAACATGTGTCTGTTTAATTTTTAGACACTCAGGCTAGTTGTGAAGACCTTTCTAATTTCATTGAGCCTGAATCATCATAGTAAAACAGCTACTTAGTTGCAACACATTCCAGAAATACCCAAGCAGTTATTTTATGGTTCCTTGTGCAGATATAGTGGGTTACCTCATTTATATGCCGCCTGTCACATTAAAAGAGACATTGCTATACCGTCTGGAACCTCCAGACATCATTTCTATGTTGTGCATAAGATATTTTAGAATTCATGGCCACAAGTTCCAAAGCTGGCTGTTATCCCAGTTTTGAGCATTTAAACTAACTGAGCTAACACATTAAATGTATAAATATTAGATTTACACTAGCTAGGCTTAAGCCAGTTATTTAGCTGTTGAGCATGCCCCCAAAATGTCTACCATAAACATTTATGCAATGTTTTCCTCATATAATATTACAAGCTGAAGATAGAGTTCCGATTAAATCCACTAATGCTACTGCTGCTGCTGCATGATTGACAGCTTCAAAAACATGCATTCATTCCAGAGCTTTCTTGGGTCACTTCTGTGTTGCCCAGTGTATATTTTGTAGCCTAATATTAACTATGTTCATTTTAAAAGTTCCATTTTCTCCTGCCCCCTACTCCACAGATTGAGGCAAGATTTTATCACGTATAAGTCTCCCTGAGAACTCCTTTCTTTCTTACCAACAGTTATCACCATAGAGACCATCACAGGAAGAGGAACTAGAAAATCACTCTATCCTTGCTGGACCTGGCTTCAATGAGGAACTCCTCCATTTCTATTACATGAGGAATTGTAGTAGAAAAGGATGGGAAAACCTTGTTCTGAATGTGTGCATTATAATACATTGCTATTTTTTAGAAAGTATTTTAATATTGCTCTTCATCTCACAGCAGAAGATAATTAAATTAATTTCAAAATGTGCAAAAATGAACTTGGATGCAGCAGTAAAAGGCAAATATTAGTACTGTAATAATTAAAACTTTTCAAATGCTTAGCCAAACAAAGTTGAACTCCCCCGCCTCCAAAAAAAATAAAATAAAATGTCAGTGATAGCTGTACCCCAGTAAGGTGAGTAGGACAAGATGACAATCAGAGTTTGCAATCAAAGCTTCACTGGCATCACATCCTGTATCATAATGTCACAACCACAATTTTTCCTCTTTTGCCTACCTTCCACCCCTGGTGGGTACTGTTGGGTGAGCTCAACTCCTCATGCATTAAAAAAAACATGCCTGTTCTGATTTTTTGGTGTGGGTGGTTTGTCATTGTGCTTTCTAGGCTCTTTGGAATACCCAGTAGTCTAACCTACTGTCTTTACTATCTCTGATCTTTGGAGAAAAGCTTTCCCTGATTATTTTAAATCTGAGAAAGGCTGAAAGAGAAGAGCTCCTTCAGAAATGTGAAACTCGAATTATTTAAGGCAATGACAGTAGGTGGTAAGCATCAGCTTCTCTAATTAGAATGTTGTGAGAACATAAATTATTGGGATCAAACTATACCACTTCTTTAGCAAACTAAGCTAGACCCATTGAAGTCATTCCTAGCCGCCAAGGCTATTAAGGTCTCAAATGGCAAAACTAAGTGAAGGTATTCTAGGAAGGTTCATCTCCATCTGGAGTAGGTTGAAGTCCAAATCTAGATATAAAAATCTCTCATTCAGACAACCCTTGTCAAGATTCAGCATTAGTTTATTGTCTGAATTTAGACCATTAAATCTAGACATTGGTGGGGCATCAATGATCAACATATCTGATTTAGAAAAAAAAATGCTCAGATTCTTTTCAACGTCCTAATCAGTAGTGAATTCTAAAACCCATTGCTACCAGTTCCTGCTTTTACATGCAACACTTCTGCACATGCGCAGAAGTGTCCCGGGTGGGTGGGCGGAGTCTCCCACCACTGCCACTATCAGTTCGCAGAACTGGGCTAAACCAGGAGCAACCCCTCGCTGGTCCTAATCCTTTAATTCTTTTCTCACATAGCAATTCAGCCAGTTTGTTTATTCTGCAATTTGTTAATTGGGATTTTAAAAAAAATAATAATCAGATCTTAAAATGGTATTAACCTCAGAGCTCTTTTTCTACATCCTTTATTGTAACCTTGCATTTCTTTTGTACAATTGTGCAGAAACATTTCTCTAATAAGTTCCTTGAAGCTGATGAATGCCTTGGATATTTTTCTTGTTGTATACTAGCTGAATATTTATTACTATCAACACACACAAACACAAACACAGGGGGGGAGAGATTTTCTAAAAATGCGTAATTTATCAGATTGTTTGGTTCTAAGTCAAAAGAAACATGTTTTAACTTACTGATACTCCATAGACTTCATAGAAGGAAGGAATATCCAAGTATTCCATTGCATTTTCCAGGCCCAGACAGTTCTTTTTCTCTGACTGCTCCATATTTCTACCACCACGTCAATCTATTCCCAGGCTAATTTTAGGATTTCATTAAAAACCAAATAAAACCATGTAGATCCTATTAATTTCAATTCATTTTCTTTTTTATTAAATATGCATATGAGTTTAGACTTAACATAAAGCCTAATAATTGGAAACTCTTATTAATATAGATACTAAAAATCACTTAAATACAGCATCCTTTTCCCTTTATATTCAGCATACAGATGTCTCACAACTTGAATAGCAATCTGTAAGTGAGCATTATTATAATGCTTCTGAAGACTGATGCCAATATTCTGATTGCATGTTTATTCATTTATTTATTTGTTCGTTTGTTTATTTAATTTATTTATTTATTGGACTTGTATGCCGCCCCTCTCCGTGGTATATACTCCATGTTAGTACATTCATATGCAATGTGTTTGAATCTTCCTCTATTGAAGAATTTATTAGCATTCCCAAATCATATTTTTAAAAATTATATAGGTGTTGTGATTAATGAAATGAAACAGACAGCCTAGACCTAGGGTTTGGATGAAAATACAGATAGCCTTAATTTACAACTGCCACTGAGCCCAAAATTTCTGTTGCTAAATTATTTGTTAAGTGACATTTGCCCCATTTATGGTATTTCTTGCTATAGTTGCTAGGTGAAACACTGCAGTGATTTAAATTAGTAGGTTTTTTTATCCTGGCATCCACAAGGAAACACCAAGGAAAAGAAACAAGGGAGAACTTTCTGACAGTGAAAACCATCAACCAATGAAATGGCTTGCCCTCACTAGTTGTGGCATATTCATCACTTGAGACTTTCAAAAAGAGATTGGGCTGCCATTCATCAGAAATAGTGTAGGATTTCCTGCTTGAGCAGGGGATTGGAATAGATGGCCTACAAGATCCCTTCTAATTCTGTTAATCTATTAATCAAGCCAAGTCTAGGACTTGCAAGAGAGGCACCCTCCCTTCTCTAAATACATAATTTAATTGGTGACAAAGTTTGCATTATAAGAATTCCTTATGTTGTCCTCATAAATTGCAGGATGGCTTTCTCATGTATGTCTCAACATTTCCCAATATTTTCTAGACACTATTAGAATGTGGGGGGTGGGGGGGAGAGATGCAGGAGTCCAGAATGAACAGCAGTCACATAAAATTGAACCTATCAGTACTAATTCTCATGTGAATATTCCACCAACAATCATTTTAAATATATATTTAAAGGGTAATAAATATAGTGGATGGGTGGGACAAGGGGAAGGAATAAGGAAGGCCAGCTTGTTTTCTTCTCTCTGATATCTATAAATATTAATAGTTCCAATCCTGGGGTTTAGTTTATTGTTGTAGTCTACAAAATACAATGTGTTGATAGATATTAATAGACATGCTTTATCAAGTGTACATGCAGCTGCCCATTATACGGCACAAATGAAATAAACTATTAAAAGTAAAAAAGGAACTGAAGAATCAAAAAACATTGATGGGAATGTTTTAGATCACTAATTGAGGGCTTGGGTTACTGTTCCAGGAGTCTTTCTTTCCATGCTCTTTGCCAATCACCTGTCATCAACCCCATCTTTTCCATGCCAAGGTTTGATATTGGTCAGTTAACTTGGGAAAAGAGAAAAGAGCATTCTGGGGGATTCTGAAACCTGCCCCCAAGGTCAGTAAGTTAAACATCTGTACAAACAGAAGAATTGGGGAAAATGTGACAGAAGTGTATCTTTTATTTTTTTTCTCTGCAATTGCATATTCATTCTTTTATACAGCAGCAACAGCATAATATGGATGAGACTATTATAGGTAGCAAAATAAGTCTGAACCCTGGTAAATTTACTTACCAATATATGATGGAAAGCCCTGTTAACACTGAATTACAGGGTAATCTTCGACTTACAGCAGTGACCATTCAAAGTTACAACAGCACTGAACAAAGTTGATTTAAGATCATTTTTCACTTACAACTGTTGCAGCATCCCCAGGTCATGTTTTGCGACATTTTGATAAGCAAAGTAAATGGGGAAGCCAGATTTACTTAACCGTGTTACTAATTTAACAACTGCAGTGATTCACTTAATAATTGTGGCAATAATAGTCATAAAATGGGACAAAACTTATTCAACAAATGTCTTCGTTAGTAAAAAAAAAAAATGTGGGTTCAATTGTGGTCGTAATGGCTATCTGTATTTGTCCTGTAGCAAGATTAGGATAAGGCATAAACTACAATATAATCTATATTTTGTTTCTACAATGTTGTATTTGAAATCATTAATAGAAAAACAACAATATTTCATATTTTAAGAAATATTATAGGTGTGTGGGAGAGAAATGCCTTGTTTCCTTTTCAGTTAGGAGAAACAATCTCCTTCAAATATCAAATGTCCAGGGACATATTCTTCTGGTTTTTCTTGAAAATGATAAATTATCTGAGCATAGTGTGATTGCTGTTATACTACAGTCTAAATTTTAAAAATGGGTAGGGACAAAATGAATGATTTAAATAAAATTACATTGATTTCCGTTTGTAGAATCATTTCAGAATGCCAGAATTTATGTTTAGAAAAGTGATATACTTCCATCATTAAAGAGTAATAATCTGCATCTGCAGTATTCTTTTCTTTTCTTTTCATTCTTCCTTTTTCACACTCTTCAAATTATATGATGTGAGTATTAAAACAATGAAATTTAAACACAATCTGAAATAACATCTGATGTTTCTGGTTTCATGAACTTATGGAATATACTGAAAGTGGGTGTCTTTTGCTTACTCTCATATCATAAGGAAAACATAAAATAGAAATAGTCCTTGACTTATACTAGTTTTTTTAGTGAAACTCCAACATTACAACAGCACTGGAAAAAGTAACTTATCAGCCATGTGATCAAAAATTGGATAAAGATATGTATGCCCCAGAGTCATGTGATCATCTTTTGCAAAATCTGACCAGCAAAATCAAAGGGAAAGCCAGATTAATTTAACAACTCTATTACTAACTTAACAACTGCAGTGAGTCACCGGCAAGAAAGGTTCAAAGCTCACTTAACAAATCCCTTGCTTAGCAAGAGACAAATCAGTTGTAGTCACAAACCAAGTTCTTAAATGTTTGGAGAAAAGCTGTGGTATAAATAAATAAATAAATCAAATTCTCCTTATACAGTGGTACCTCGAGATACGAGTTTAATTCGTTCCGGACCTGGGCTCTTAAGTCGAGCAGCTCTTATCTCGAACGACTTTTCCCCATAGGAATTAATGTAAATAATTTTAATTGGTTCCAGCCCTCAAAAAACTCACAAAGTTAGTCTAAATTATGCAGAAAGACATGTTTTTAATGAAGAAATGTACATGTACATATAAATGAATAATGAAGTTTCTTTCACTTAACTTGTAAACTTTCTTAAACTTTTAAATTTACATATGTTCAACTTCTCTGCCACCCAATCCTGTAGGACAGAGGTCCCCAACCCTTTTTGCACCAGGGACCGGCTTTAAGCGATCAAGAGAGGAATGGGTGAATGAATGGACGGAGGGTGGGAAGGAAGGAAGGAAAGAGGGAAGGGACAGGAACAGAGGAAGGAAGCAAGGAAACTTATGAAAGGGGAGAGTAAGAGAGGAATGAGTGAAGGGAGGGAGGGAGGGAAGAAGGTGGGAAGGAGAAAGAAAAGAAGAAATAGAGGAAGGGAAGGTAAAAGAGAGAAAGAAAAAGAGCAAGAAAGAAAGCAAGAAAGAAAGAAAGAAAGAAAGAAAGGGGGAAGGGACAGGAACAGAGGAAGGAAGCAAGGAAACTTATGAAAGGGGAGAGTAAGAGAGGAATGAGTGAAGGGAGGGAGGGAGGGAAGAAGGTGGGAAGGAGAAAGAAAAGAAGAAATAGAGGAAGGGAAGGTAAAAGAGAGAAAGAAAAAGAGCAAGAAAGAAAGCTGCAAGCACCCCCCCCCCCGAGCCCCCCAGGCCGGCTGCAACCTTTTAAAACACGTGCGCCGCTTCGCAGCTGTCTCCTGAAGCCGAACGCGGAAGTTAGCGTTTGGCTTCAGGAGACAGCTCCTTGGCGCTCGTATCTCGAATTTGGGCTTGTAAGTAGAACAAAAATATCTCTCCCCTCCCAGCTCTTATCTCGAGTTGCTCTTAAGTAGAGCAGCTCTTATGTCGGGGTTCCACTGTACTGGGTTAGACAAGCCAGTCAGATCTGCAGGTGCAAACTGTATGTGTGTGTATTTTTTTTAACCCTCTTCTAGCTGGTCTGTTGGGAACTGGAGTGGGTGCAGCTTGACTTGTGGAGGAGGAGAGAGATTTCGGGATGTTCACTGCATGCAGAGAATTCAATACGAACCAGAAAGGGTTTCAGACTCCCTTTGTCAAATCCCTGCCCCAGTCACCAGGGAGCTATGTAACACTCAAAGATGTCCATCTACATGGAGCACCGGGCCATGGTCTGAGGTACATTAAATTCACACTTGTATACTTTGGAATTACATCCGACAGATGAATAAATAACTACATGTATTACAAGGTAACTTTGATTTCTTGGATAGAATTGGTAACAGACCTTCTGAAACTCATTGATACTCTTTGCTAAAGTTGAATATCAATCTACTGGAAGTGGGTAAAGAGGGGTCTTTTTTCCCCACCAGTGTGAGAGAGTCAGTTCAGGTAAATGTTATATCAGAATTCATTACTGGAAATGTAGTTTGTCATCATATATTGCACACATCCAAGTCACCTGCGACTGTTAATAGGGATTAAAATATAATACACTTTAGATAAAAACGTGCCTACACTCTGCTATGATCAGTTGGGTGGATTTAATTCCAGTATGGTTTTTTAAAAAATATTTAAAGTAAGTATTTTTCAATTTAAAAGATTTTCAGACTAAGAAATAAAAAGTAGTATCATTTATTTTATTTATTCATTCTGTAATATAAATTTAGAAATAATGCAGAAAGGTTCATCGTCCTGATGCCAGGCTTGCCCAATTTCCTTACATATGATGCGGGACTAAATGGGCATTTGATTCTTATTCAATTCTATTCTACATATTCTCAGAATGCAGGAGTATTTTGCTGGAAGAAGCAAAGTATATAAGACATTCTTAAGACATAAGACATTTACTTCAAATTCATTTCTTCTATTTTTGAGAAACATTTTGCTATTATATTCGTTGTCCATTCTACACTCCCAGTGCTCTCGAACTTGTGGGAAAGGCTGGAGGAAAAGAACTGTTCTGTGCAAAAGCTTCTCTTCCTCTCGCTGGGATCAAATTCTACCTGATGTTGCTTGTGCCGCAGATCTGAAACCAAAGATGCAAGAAACCTGCCTCCTGAAACGATGTTATAAAAATAAGAAACTTCAATGGTTCGTGTCTGCATGGACAGAGGTAAGAAACTTTTTAAATTTAAAAAACCCCAAATATACAATATCTTCCATTCATGAGAAGATAACTATGGAGTCCTTGGTGCTCTTGAACTTGGCTGTTTCTTGCAGAAATTTCATTACCCAAATAGGTAACAGTTCAATTCTGAGGTGTGCATATTCTCTTCTATTGGTTTAATTTTTATATCCTGAAAACCCTGCCCAAGGGAGAGCTTTACACATTAATAATAAGCAATACTCCTATTTCTATCTCACTATGTGTCAATGTTGCTTGAATCTTTTCACTAACTTTCAGTGAAATTTGCTTGTAACATTTGGTTGCAATGAAAAAAAGAAAAAAAATGTTCCAAACCAAACTTGTCCTGTATAGCCAGCATCATGCAAACTGTCATTATAATTGACACATCAATAATATGTAAATGCAACAGACTAAGCCAAGGGTCCTCAACCCAGGTTGTTGCCCACTTCCTTGTTTCCTCCAAAATAAGACATCCCCTGATAATAAGCCCAATTGAGCTTTTGAGTGCTTGGCAATAAGGTCAAGCCCTTATTTCATGGTTCAAAAATATATAACACATGGTCTTATTTTGGGGAAAACATGGTACCAGACTGCTTGAGTGACTGGCTAGCACATGCATGCACATGCGCACAAATGGCAGGCCAGAGCATATGTGCACAGCTCAACTTGCACAAGTGGTGGGCCAGCTCCCTCCCCCCCCCATGGGCCACCAAGCCATAAAGCTTGGGGACTGCTGGTCTAAGCTATTTAAACATGGCATGTCCCCAGGTTAAGAATCTCCTGGTTCAGAATAACCAAGTTAAGAACAAAGCCTATTGTAGCAAAAATTGTTAAATACAGAATGGTTCAATCTGATTATACAATACTTACATAGTCTTGTGGTATAATACTGTTCCTGCTTATATACAAATTTGACTTAAGGACAGACCTTGGGAATGGTTCTCATTCTTAAAATGGGAACTAGCTTCCCACTGCATGAAGATATTAAGCATATGCCAATTCAATATATAACCAGAAGTCTTCAAATACAACAATAAATTTTACCAGATGTAACAGTAACAGTTTGCTTCCAGCTGTTGCTAAACTGTTTAGAGAAAAGTGCTGAGCCTCCTATTCTATATGGAGCGCATCTCTGTCTCTAAAAAGAGTTGAACTCTGGAAATAATACAATCTAAAGTTTTAAGAATATTGCTCTGTAATCTCCATTGAATGCCTATTACCCAACTCTTTTTGGAACTTGATTTGACCTCTACTGAGACTCACATGAGAAAGAAAAAGTACCTGTTACTATGAGTCATATACAATGTTTGCAGAATTGAAAAAGAAAAATGGATCTGTATAGTCTGGAGGACAGAAGGAAAAGGGGGGACATGATCGAAACATTTAAATATGTTAAAGGGTTAAATAAGGTTCAGGAGGGAAGTGTTTTTAATAGGAAAGTGAACACAAGAATAAGGGGACACAATCTGAAGTTAGTTGGGGGAAAGATCAAAAGCAACGTGAGAAAATATTATTTCACTGAAAGAGTAGTAGATCCTTGGAACAAACTTCCAGCAGACGTGGTAGATAAATGCACAGTAACTGAATTTAAACATGCCTGGGATAAACATATATCCATTGTAAGATAAAATACAGGAAATAGTATAAGGGCAGACTAGATGGACCATGAGGTCTTTTTCTGCCGTCAGTCTTCTATGTTTCTATGTTTCTATGGATGAACAGCTGGAATGGAGTATATTAAAAGAGGATGTGTTATCTGGAACAAGTAATTCCATGTTAAATGAATTGAAATATAACCTATTGAGTTTGGAATCACTCTGAGGTTGCCATATGTTTGATCAAAGTCAAAATAAAATCAAGTTTATATTGACTTGAAAAGGTAATGCTTCACATGGAATGAAACAAGGTACTACCTTGCTTTGCACCAATTGCTGTTATTAAATTCTCTTTGCAGTGCTCTGTGTCATGTGGAAAGGGAATACAGAGGAGAACATTGAACTGTGCTGAAAAATATCTTACTGGAAAATATCGAGAACTTCCTCCTAAAAAATGTTCCTATCTTCAGAAACCAAACATAGAGATAGAAAAAATTTGCATCCTACATCCTTGTTACAAGCACTCTGTATATTTATCAATAAATCAAGGCAGCTGGTTTTCCTCCACTTGGTCCCAGGTAAAGGAAATATTTTAAGTTTCATGCCAAGTCTCATTTATCATTTTTTCTTTCAATGGTTCCTATGTTGTAGATTCATGCCTGTAGCACAAATATATTCTTCATAAATCTATAGTTCATAATCATATAGTTCAAATAAAATGGAACATTGGCAAAAGTAGGCAAAAGCCCCCAACATCCACAATTCATGAAGTAGTTTACTAAAAACCATTGGCAATGATGTCTAATTTCCAGATTCAGAGACAGGGTATATAAATAACAACAAAGACGACAATAATGCATCTGCTACATAACACTGCAGATGAAACCATTGTTGATAAGAAAGACAAAAAAGTTTGCATAGTGGATGTGGCAGTGCTTGGAGACAGCAGAATAGAAGAGAAAGAATTGGAGACGATAATCATCATCATCATCATCAAATAATTTATTAGATTTGTATGACATACAAATAGAAATAGAACTGTGGCAAAGGCAAGGAAGGGTAGTACAATAGTAATAGGCACCTTGGGTGCAATCCCAAAACAACTGGAGTACCATTTGAACACCATTGGCATTGTCAAATTCACCATCAGTCAATTGCGGGTTTACTTGGAACAGCTTCCATCCGGCAACCATATCTGTAACACCATCAAATATCCAGATCTGCTTATGCCAGGTCCTTAGGTTGCTAAAAATGCCAAACCCAGTCTGAACATCTGGCTGACTGTGCAATGGTCAACAACAACACCACCACCAAGAACAATAATAGAGTCTTAATATAACTATAATTAGAGACTGTAAATACGACTAATACCCGAAGTCATCTGATTCTTCAATAGATATTTTCTTTAACTATTATCCTCCAACTGAATTAGATTACAAATCTGCCATCCCTGGTCAGGATGAAATGGTACATAAATGGTTGACCATTTATGGTTGACCTCCAGTTTTCAGCCTGGAGACTACCGCTAGTAAGCCCTACTTCAGGGCTCCAGGTGGCATGCTGGAAACATATATTACCAAAGCGAGTAGTGAAACGACTAGGATTGATTTGAAATTTCACTGGCAACGATTCTTCTAAGGTATTTACAGGAGGCTGCCCCATCCGGCTAAACCTTTGGATATATATTTTTACTGCCTGGCTAAAGAATTCTTATCCCTTCTACCAAGAATTTCTTCCTTCAGCCCACTTCAAGAAAAAGTAACAAACTGAACAAATCTTGTACTGTAGTTTTGCATATGGGAAAATTGATGAGGAAATTTTTCACTACAATTTTACTTTTTAGCTAAATCAACTTGTATAAAAGAGGTTATTGAGAAAGGGGCCTATAATAAAGAACAGTAAAGTATCAATCATATAAACAGGATTACAAATAAAATCAACACAGGCAAGCTTAACTAAATTAACTACTTAAAACTTAACTGAATTAACGACTTTCTATTTGCTTGCAAGAGAACTTGGATTTTAGCCTTCATCCTAAATTCACTGTATAAAAATAGTTGAAGGGGGAACATTTGGACCTTCATTTTGGATGTTGTTAGGCTATTTTGTGCTGCTTCGATATTTGAGGAAAACTATTGCTTCTTCGGATTAAGCATATTATTATTATTATAGTTTGTCACAGAGTCAGCCAGATTTTTAGACTGAATTTGGCATTTTTATCTACCTAGAGATTCTTTAGCAAGGACCTGGGATAGGCAGTTATTGTTTGAGCCTGTTAAATATATTATTGAAAGTAAGCAAGTAAAGCTGCCTGTTGCATTTGACTGGTGATTTTGTCAGTGGTAGATGGTGTTCAAGTGGTATTCCAAATGTTTTGGGATTGCAACCAAGGAATATATTACTGGTGATACTTTCTTTGCCTTCTTTTGCCACAGCCATTTAAAACATAAAGCATTGGAGTCTAACATATAACAATAACGTTGTAGAGATACCAATAAGCATGTTAAATGTAGCACCATCTATCCCACTGAGTTAAATAGAATATACGTAGAGAATAAGCAGACTTAAAGAAAGATCCTAAAACTTGCTCAAACTGAATTCTGGATTCAGTTATTGAATTCTACTCCAGATTCAACTAAAGCTGCAGCTATTAGAGGTGCAGAGATAAAGGGTAGAGTAAGGAGGATGAATGATCTCTGTCTCTTTAGATTTTATTCCTTGCATAGAGAAGAAAAACTAACCAAAAAAGTTACTGATAGAAATATCCACAAGTATTCTAGCAGGATAAAGTTGCTAGTTGGACCTAAAAGTAGGAATAGGGTGGTTTCCTGGGAGATTTTGGTATTTCCAGAAGCCAAAACAAAAATGGCCCTATGGGAAAATGGAAGGAGCAGTCCTGCCACAAATCAGTTGGAGTTGTGCTGGTCACCAGTCTGTGAATCCCAATGTTTGCATAGGAGACTACATGGTGTTTTCTAACTTCCCTCCTGGATTGCTTCAATTTAGTTTCCGGGAGGTATAGCATGGTGATGGCTCTTATCCATTGGAGAGAGCTCATTAAAAACCGGTCAGTTAGATATTAAATGCTGGAGTGCAAATCAAAATCTAATAAATGTCTCTTTTTCCCAGAATTGTCATCACTTTCATTCACCATTTTTTCTGGTTTTTTTTTTTAATGGAATAGAATAAGATGCAACAGCAGCCCTTTTCTATCTGGTGTAGGCAAAACACTGTTAAGGCTTCTGGAGAATCCTATGCCTTTAAGTGAAACATTTCCTCTTGACAGTTCAACTAATTTAGTAATTTTGCATGGATCTCATTTATTGGACTAGTGAATATTTTGTCTTTGAATAGTTTCTATGGCTGATGATCCAAATCATTTTTTTCCAACATTATGATTTATAGCATTTGTTTTTGTAAATTAAGGTAAGCATTATTTACTTTCAAGCTAGAATTAGCAACGATTTATACTATTTGGCTTCAAGCCTGCCAAGCACTGGGCAAAGAATCATTTCATTCATAAGAAAGCTATTCAAATGTTCAAACTACTATGGGATGCTCAAATTACATCTAAACTACTTTAAGGTATGAGAGGGAGACTGCAACCTAGTCTTTCCCTCAGCAGGCCAAGTTTTTCATTGGGCTTCATTCTTGTTTGCAATAAAGGACCTAGTCGTATTTGTAAGATATGCCAAGTATTGAGAATATTGAGTTTTATTATTGTTCTCAATTGAGAACAATGCATAGAAATTGTGTTTGCTTTGTTATTCTTAGCTTGGCTTTTCCGAGTAAGTTCTGATTCCAAAATTCAGTTTGGGATTCATTTGCACTTTGGGGGGAAAAAACCTAAAACTGCCTTCTGCTGCACAAATCCCAGCGGCCGGTTAGGTCCCACAGAATTGGTCTTCTCCGGGTCCCGTCGACTAAACAATGTTGTCTGGCAGGAACCAGGGGAAGAGCCTTTTCTGTGGTGGCTCTGACCCTCTGGAATCAACTCCCCCCAGAGATTAGGACTGCCCCCACCCTCCTTGCCTTTCGTAAATTCCTTAAAACCCACCTCTGTCGTCAGGCTTGGGGGAACTGAGACATCCCCCCCCTTGCCTATGTAGTTTTGTGCATGATATGACTGTGTGTATGTATTTTATATATTGGGTTTTTTTTTTCTTTTTAGACTTTTTAATGTAAAACTGTTATTTTACATTTTAATTATTAGATTTGTTACCATGTATTGTTTTTATCACTGTTGTGAGCCGCCCCAAGTCTACGGAGAGGGGTGGCATACAAATCTAATAAATAAAAAATAATAATAATAAATATATATAATTTAGAATTGAATCCAGGTCAACACGTGAATTAAAGCAGGCTGAAACCACCAGAAATTATTCTAATATTTTCTTTTGAGGGGAGTATCAAAGTATCGACTACTGTAATGCTCTCTACATGGGACTACCTTTGAAGAGTGTTTGGAAACTTCAGATCGTGCAGAATGCAGCTGCGAGAGCAATCATGGGCTTTCCCAGATATGCCCATGTCACATCAATACTCTGCAGTCTGCATTGGTTGCCGATCAGTTTCCAGTCATAACTCAAAGTGTTGGTTATGACCTATAAAGCCCTTCATGGCATCGGACCAGAATACCTTCGGGATCACCTTCTGCCGAACGAATCCCAGCGACCGATTAGGTCCCACAGAGTTTGCCTTCTCTGGGTCCCGTCGACAAAACAATGTCATCTGGCGGGACCCAAGGGAACAGCCTTCTCTGTGGCGTCCCCAACCCTCTGGAATCAACTCCCCCCCAGAGATTAGGACTGCCCCCACCCTCCTTGTCTTTCGTAAACTCCTAAAAACCCACCTTTGCCGCCAGGCATGGGGAAATTAATTCCCCTCGGCCGCTTCGTTTTATTTATGGTTTGTTTGGGTTGTATGAGTGTTTTTAAATCAAGAGTTTTTTAACTGTTTTCCTGTTTTAATCACTGGATTTGTATTTTGTATTCTTGTTGTGAGCCGCTCCCAGTCTTCGGAGAGGGGCGGCATGCAAATCTAATAAATGAATGAATGAATGAATGAATAAAGAAAAAGAAAGAAAGAAAGAAAGAAAGAAAGAAAGAAAGAAAGAAAGAAAGAAAGAAAGAAAGAAAGAAAGAAGTGATGGTGAACCTTTTTTGGCTCGGGTGACAAAAGTTGCGTGTGCGCACAATAGTATAATAATAAAAATCGCCTCCACAGCACATGAGCATAACCCCTGTGCTGCCCCTCCATGCATGCTCACAACCACCACCATCCCAGTGCTGCCACCCCCTGCGCAAACAGGTCTCACTGAAACATAGAAACATAGAAACATAGAAGTCTGACGGCAGAAAAAGACCTCATGGTCCATCTAGTCTGCCCTTATACTATTTTCTGTATTTTATCTTAGGATGGATATATGTTTATCCCAGGCATGTTTAAATTCAGTTACTGTGGATTTATCTACCACGTCTGCTGGAAGTTTGTTCCAAGGATCTACTACTCTTTCAGTAAAATAATATTTTCTCATGTTGCTTTTGATCTTTCCCCCAACTAACCTCAGATTGTGTCCCCTTGTTCTTGTGTTCACTTTCCTATTAAAAACACTTCCCTCCTGGACCTTATTTAACCCTTTAATATATTTAAATGTTTCGATCATGTCCCCCCTTTTCCTTCTGTCCTCCAGACTATACAGATTGAGTTCATTAAGTCTTTCCTGATACGTTTTATACTTAAGACCTTCCACCATTCTTGTAGCCCGTCTTTGGACCCGTTCAATTTTGTCAATATCTTTTTGTAGGTGAGGTCTCCAGAACTGAACACAGTATTCCAAATGTGGTCTCACCAGCATTCTATATAGCGGGATCATAATCTCCCTCTTCCTGCTTGTTATACCTCTAGCTATGCAGCCAAGCATCCTACTTGCTTTCCCTACTGCCTGACTGCACTGTTCACCCATTTTGAGACTGTCAGAAATCACTACGCCTAAATCCTTTTCTTTTGAAGTATTTGCTAACACAGAACTGCCAATACAATAGTCAGATTGAGGATTCCTTTTCCCCAAGTGCATTATTTTACATTTGGAAACATTAAACTGCAGTTTCCATTGCTTTGACCATTTATCTAGTAAAGCTAAATCATTTACCATATTGCCGACGCCTCCAGGAATATCAACCCTATTGCACACTTTAGAGTCATCGGCAAATAGGCAAACCTTCCCTACCAGACCTTCCCCTATGTCACTCACACACATATTAAAAAGAATAGGACCCAGAACAGACCCTTGTGGCACACCGCTTGTAACCTGACTCTGCTCAGAATACTCACCATTCACAACAACCCTCTGGTGTCTATGCTTCAGCCAGCTGCAAATCCATTGAACTATCCAGGGATTAAGTCCAATCTTCACTAATTTATCTATCAGCTCTTTATGTGGAACCGTATCAAAGGCTTTGCTGAAGTCCAGGTAGGCAATATCCACGGCACCACCTTCATCCAACACCTTTGTGACATAGTCAAAGAAATCAATGAGATTAGTCTGACATGATTTGCCTTCAGTAAAGCCATGCTGATTTGGGTCCAATAATTTATTGTTTTTTAGGTGCTGATTTATCCTCTTTTTCAGTAGAGTCTCCATCATTTTAACGACAACTGATGTCAAGCTAACTGGCCTGTAGTTACCAGCTTCTTCTCTACTGCCCTTCTTGTGGATAGGCACAACACTTGCCATTCTCCAATCCTCAGGAACATCTCCTGTTAACAAGGATTGGTTAAACAAATCAGTCAGGGGGGTAGCAATGACAGATCTGAGTTCTTTAAGAACTCTGGGGTGGATGCCATCTGGACCCATTGCCTTATTTATCTTTAATCGTTCAAGTTCTTCTAAGACATCGGCTTCTAAGATCACTGGAGCTGAATCCATACAGTTGGACGCAATGCTATATCCCTCTATAGTATTATTTTGTAAGGTGTCTTTTGAGAAAACTGAACAGAAGTAGCTATTGAAATGGTCAGCGATCTCCTTATTCCCATTAATGCATGTATTTTTCCCGGTACTAAGCTTCGTGATGCCGCAGTTTTTCTTCTTCTTATCACTAATATATCTGAAGAAGGTTTTATCCCCCTTCTTTAGAGATTTGGCAATTTCTTCCTCTTTTGAGGCTTTAGCAGCATATATTATCTGTTTCGCCTCCTTCTGTCTCATTTTATACACCTCCCTATCAGCTATACTTCCAGACTCTTTATACCTCCTATAGGCAGCCTTTTTTTCATTGACTATAGTCCTTACATCATTGCTAAACCATAGCGGTTTCTTCTTCCTTTTACCTTTAGTTATTTGTCTTACATACAGTCCAGTGGCTTTTAAGATGGCCTTTTTAAATACAGTCCACTGGGTGCTCGCTCCTGCCATTTTATCCCTCCCCTTTAATTCATTATCTAAATATTCCCCCATTGCATTAAAATTTGTTTTTCTGAAATCCAATACTTTGGTTGCATTATAGGATTGCTCACAATGAGTTTTTACATCAAACCACAAACATAGATGGTCACTGCAACCTAAATTTTCTCCCACCTTGACATCTGAAACCCAATTCCCATTCGTAAAAACTAAATCTAGAATATTCTCCCCTCTAGTTGGTGTCTTAACCAGCTGTGCCAGAGCTGCTCCTGTAAAGGCCTCTACTATATTCTTACTTTTGCATGCAAGGGCACTGGGGATATTCCAGTCAACATCAGGCATGTTGAAATCACCCATAACCACAATATCTCCCTTTACTGCCATTTGGGTAATTTCATCCACCATCTTGTTGTCATATTCCTCAGATTGCCCTGGAGGCCTATAGATCACCCCAATTCTAATGACAGAACCGTCTTTATTTTGCATGCAAATCCAGAGGGTCTCTAGATCTTGACATGTATTTTGAATTAGTGTTGTTTTTAGAGTTTCTTTAACATAAATGGCTACTCCACCTCCCCTTCTCTCTATTCTATCCTTCCTATACAGTGTATATCCTGGTATGGATATTTCCCATTCATTAGAATCCTTAAACCATGTCTCAGTTATGGCAACCAGGTCCAAATTATCTCTAGATATTATGGCCATTAATTCACAGAGCTTGTTGCTCAAGCTTCGAGCATTCGTGCACATTACACGAAGAACATTATTTTCATTATTAGTTTGCCCCTTATCATCAACAACTACATCTATTTTATTTGCAGCTCCCTTTTCATAAGCTTCCAAAAACTGCTTTATCCTCATTGGTCGGGGACAGAAATCACCCACATCAGTTACATCTCTGTCCCCTTTACCTAGTTTAAATGCCTGTCCAAAAAAGTTCTGAATTCCTCACCGAGTACCTGGGTACCTCTGTATGATGGATGCAAACCATCCCTCTTAAACAACTCCCTATTAGACCACCTACTGACATCATGACTTACATAGCCAAAACCTTCAGCTTTACACCACTGCTTTAACCACACATTAAACTCTATGATACACGTTGTTTTATCCTCTTGGCCACAAACCGGTAACACCTCTGAGAAAGTCACTGAATCTGCTATTTTACCCAGCTCCACACTTAGACATTGAAAATCTCTTTTTACTACATTGACATTTCTCTGGGACAAATCATTTGTGCCAAGATGCACCACCACATCAATGTTATTACCTTTACTCACAGCCTTGACAATGTTTGTAATCCTCCTCCTGTCCCTGCTGGCAGTGGCCCCTGGGAGACACCTCAGCACCTTCACCACGTCCTTACTCTGTCCCAAATCAACACCTCTAACAGTCGAATCACCCACAAGAAAATGTGTCCTCTTTATATTTCTACTAACTGCACTTGATGGTTTGGTGACATTTACAACAACTTCCCCTTTGAATATCCCCTCATTCTCTGCCTGAGGGGCCTTGCTAATATCTCCAACATCCTTACTATTTAAATCCGCAAGAACAGTATAGGAATTCGATAAAGAGAGACCAAAATTACTATGTTTTTGCTCAGCTGCACGCAATCTTCCTGAACCGACAGTTGTCCACACAGCCCTCCTCCTCGGGTGGCGCTGTGGAAGTGGAGGCTGGACACATGGCTGCATTACAGCACGTGGCTGGGACAATCTTTCCACTTCTGACTGCAAGCTACAAACTAAGGACTGCAATCTAGAGATCTCGCCATCTAACCTAGATGTCCTAATGCAAAGAGGGCAGTACCCCAAGTTCCACAAGGTACTACGGAAGACAACAGCCAAACAAGTGTTACACTGCACCAAGCCAGTCATCTTAACAATGTATTGAAATACAAGTACTTAACAATAAAATCTACAACCCCTATTGCTACCAAACTTTGCTGATTTTGGTTTATAGTTATATGATTCGCGCGCCGTTAGGCGCGCGGGCCACTACCTTCCTCTCCTTCTCTGTGATCTGAAGTGCAAATTAAAATGGCTTTTTCCTGTTTTTATCCTTCCCTTTGTCTGTTCCAGCCAGTTAAATCTCTCCCTTCTCCTTGAATTCCAAAAATGCAAAATGCAAAAAGTAAAAAAGGACTACCTTCCTCTCCTTCTCTGTGATCTGAAGTACAAATTAAAATGGCTTTTTCCTGTTTTTATCCTTCCCTTTGTCTGTTCCAGCCAGTTAAATCTCTCCCTTCTCCTTGAATTCCAAAAATGCAAAATGCAAAAAGTAAAAAAGGACTACCTTCCTCTCCTTCTCTGTGATCTGAAGTGCAAATTAAAATGGCTTTTTCCTGTTTTTATCCTTCCCTTTGTCTGTTCCAGCCAGTTAAATCTCTCCCTTCTCCTTGAATTCCAAAAATGCAAAATGCAAAAAGTAAAAAAGGACTACCTTCCTCTCCTTCTCTGTGATCTGAAGGCCTTTTCTGTCATTATTTGTTTCCCTAGGCTTCAGGAGGCTTTTCTGAACCCTGGGGACAGCGAAAGGCAGCCCAAAGGCCCAACTGGATGTCCATTTTCAAACTTCCTGTTGGGCCATTTTTTGCCGTCTCCAGGCTTCAGGAGGCTTTCCTGAAGTCTGGGGGGAGCAAAAACAGCCAAAAAAGAAAACCAGAAATCAGCTGGCCAGCACAGACATGTGCGCTGGAGCTGACATAGTGGAACCCCTCACGTGCCCTCAGATATGGCTCTGCATGCCACCTGTGTCACACGTGCCCTATGCCCACCATTACTGGTATAGAGTCTCCTTTCTAGGATCAATAGGCAATTATGGAAGATAAATAGTGTCCAGTATCAAGGCAACAGGTGTGATAATATTAAAAACAGATTACTTTAAATTCTATTTTGGTTATACTATACTGTACAAGTAATTCTTGTTTTACAAATACAATTGGAAGCAGAATTCGGTATCGTCATGAGTGTGGTCCTCACATGATTTTATGATTATTTTCAAAGTAAAACACCTCAGCTGTTAAGCACTCATGTGGTCTAAAGCAAATCCAGCTTCCCAATGGATTTTTTTTAAAGATTGCAAATTGTCATTGCATGATCACAGGATTCTGCAACCATTTGTAAATGCAGTCTAATCACCTAGCATTCAAATTGCATAGCGATTGTATTTCTTCAGTGGTTGTAAATGCAAGTGCAAACCTTAAAACACTTTTTCTCTGGCCACTTTCATTTTGAATCATCATTGAGCAAACAGTCATAAATTGAGGATTATCTGTAAATTTTGTTCTATTATTTCACTTTATTTATGCTTGCAACATTGTTAACTCTGACCAGAATTATATGCTATTTGGAGTTGTAGTTCTAGTATTATTAAACCTTCTAACATTTTGAGCAAACAAATTGGGAAAATACTATGCAAAGGAAGATAGACTTCCAGATGAAAGAAACTTCCCGTTTCCTTGCTTATTGTAAGTGGGCAATATTGATGGATTATAGAGAGGAGATGGGTTTCTCAGCCTGTAACAGGGACTATACCAACAATCTCTAGACTCTTCTATTAGAAGGTTACTGGATGTAGACGGAAAATGTTTTTCCCCCCTCAAACCATCTTGCTTAGGATCACTGAAAGGATTGCGGGGAGGTTAGTTTATCTATGATGAACCTTTAGATTTAGACATGGTTCCTAAATCTTCCAATAGTTTTGTCCACTTATTATGAGATGTGAGGAGATGAGATACATTTAGCATTCGTTTTAGCTATTTATTCATTTGAAGAACTCTAATTAGAAAGCCCCTATTGAACAATTTTTCATTATTAAAAAATAAGAATTGTCAGTCGTTTGATTCTATCTTTCTCCCTTCCTTTACTTCCCAATCTGAGACTTATTTTTCAAAAAACTAAGTGGTTGGCTGTTTATCAACTCAACAGATGGCTTTCTAAATAACGGAATCGTCCCCAACCTCTTGACTTTGGGCCGATATGAGATTCAGCTTCACCTCATATAATGACAGGTTTGGCTCAAAGCTGCTGACTTTAATCTTGTTGTTCAGGGCTCATAGGAATAGTTGCACTTTTACTGCATGTTTTCTTGAAACTGGTTGCTGCAGAATGAGCAAAGTGAAAATTAAATAATTCCCCTTCTCTGTGAAATAATAGGTTATTTGATCTAAAGAATTCTCCTTGATATTGTTCACACAGAAATCACTGCTCTTCCAGACTGGATGAGTAAGAAACTGTAAATCTGTCTGAGGCTACAAATGTTACCCTTTTATTGCCCATGAGTAAATTTACACAAGCAAACATTACAAAATAATCCTACCATGGAGAAGAGCATGCAGGTTAACTTAATATTATATTAAACACTGTGCATATTCTTAACTTTCTTTTCATTTCCATTAATTAAAGGAAAACAATGCAATTTAGCAGTACTGCAAGTCCTGGTGTGGAAATACTTCAGGCAGCTTGTATCTGTTTGAGAAGGGCAACATCTGTGCCTTGACTAATACAATTTAATAACACTTCTGTCTTCCCTCTTTCACTTTCTGCCAATGCATTATCCTCAGCACCTTTATACCCTTAAAAATGGTAATTTTAGACTAGACATATATTGTGCAATTCATTTACAGAATTTCTCAAAATGCTTAGGCATGATGGATCTTCCCGTTTTTCCATTGTGTCTCACATTTTGTGTTTGTGTGTGTGTTGTAAAATAATATTATGATACAGCAGAAGAGGGATATGGAATAGCTGGCTTGGTAGTATTAGGAGAAGAGGAAACACCTGTGTTCATAGGAGCACTGTTCTTGTGGTTATTGTGTCTAGGTGGAGAATGGAGGCAGGAAAACTGGATAAATGTTTCTCTCAATTCCAATCATTCAGATTTCACAAGAGAAATGTGGTTTATTTTTTTGGGGGGGGGGAAATCCCTGCAGTATACTTTTTGAGGTTCATGATATATCAGTTTAGAAAGGCATGATAAGTAAGCATATGGGGAAAAGTAGCATTATTTTAACTAAGTAATATCATGAAAAATCAATTTAATCTAAGGAGGTTTGTTTGTTTGTTTGTTTGTTTGTTTGTTTGTTAGATTTGTATGCCGCCCCTCTCTGAAAACTCGAAATATACCACGGCAATAGTTGTCAATGATTGACAAATTAGAAATTCCAGAAAAGACATCTCTTTCTTCTTTTAACACAACAAAACAGATGGATACATTTGCTTCAGTTAATATTTCTTTTTACTCAAAAGGATTCTTTTATAAGTGCGTAATTTGTAGAGATTTAATTCTTTTAAACCCATGTGATTAGTTGTTCAATATTTGTTTTATTAAGTAACAGCTTGACAGGTTTGTAAATATTAATATCTGAAATTGAACCATGCAAGTACTTTTGAAAAAAGTTGGCACTCCAACTAGTAATTGTGTACACAGAACCTATCTGCCTGTCTATGTGATAACAAAAATAAAATTGAGTTTTTTATGAAAAGGTTTTATTGTGAATAAATAGTTGAATATTGACTCTAGAACCTCTTGCACTGGTGAATTTAGAAGAGATGTATGATCCTGTACTGGATGTTCCACTTCTATATGGAGATCTTCATAAAACTCTGTCTAGTTGTAATTAGCCATATTGATTAACTTTGTTTTACCTTGCAGTGCACAGTGACCTGTGGAGGTGGCATTCAAGTTAGGTCTGTTCAATGCCTAGCAAATGGGAGATTAGCTACCGGATGCCTCTTGTACCAGAAGCCCATTGCATCACAAGCCTGTAATATAAACTTCTGTCCTCTTCCAGAAGCAAAAGGTAGAGTCAACAGTTTTCTCTTCTAGACCTCCATTTCTGCCTTTAAAGGAGCACTTCCTCAATACGATACATATGAAAAGGGTCAGATTGAGGAGGGCTGCTTAAAATTTGATTCCAGAGATTTTGATGAACCAATATTAAAGATGTTGTGAGTATTCTACCAGGACCTCTTGTCAAAGAGCGTTTAGAGACTTCAAATACAATGATAATCTTCAAATTTCAAAATTCAAAACCAGAAAGAATTTCACATAGGGAAAAAATGGAAAGAGTAGATTGTGTACATAATTAGTTGGAGAACCATTTAGTTTAAAATAAAGGGAATTAGAGAACATCTTTCTATTATTTGAAGAAAGATGGAGACAATTTTCCCCAGAAAGTGGGGTGGGCGGAGATTCTCCATTCTTCAATAAAATATTTCAAACTGTGAAAATCAGTCTAAATCTATATTTCCAAAATGGATAAACTTCTGCACAGAACAAAGTACTGTAAACATATTCAGTAAGAAAGAGAGAGAAATTCATGTGTCAATTTTTTCCATCAAGAGATGGACATATTTCATGAGAACTGGGGCATGCATACATACATGTACAAACAGATACTTATATTCACACACACACACACACACATACACACAAACAAATACTCATGACACAGTATGTCATTAGTTACATATGACACACAAACAAATACTCATGACACAGTATGTCATGAGTTACATATGACTCACCTTCAACTACATCTCAGGTTTTGAAGCTGAGTTATCTTATATTGTTGTCTAAGTGTCCAGTTTCATGTTTTTGAACAATTCTTTAGCAACATTGTTATAGTTATGTATATAGGCATATATGCATATAGGCATATATACATCTTGGGTTTTTTTTTACTTTCACAATCTATTTAAATAAAAACATTAGTCAGTGAATTAAAATGCCCTATCTTTCAAGCTTCAAGTTAATCAAGTCTTTTTTTTATTTTAAATGCTGCATTTACATTTATTCAATATAATCAGAAAGCCAATTCTTCATTCAGTGTATTTGAGTACATTCACTATGTCTTTTCTGTTCATATTTCTAGATATCTTCTGTAAGGATTATTTTAACTGGTGCCACTTGGTTCCCCAACACGGCGTTTGTAGTCATAGTTTCTATGGGAAGCAATGCTGCAGGTCTTGTATAAATTCTAATTTGTGAGCATCGCCTCTAAAATATAAGGCACAACTCTTAATGCAAAATGAGCTTCACTTCTTAAGTGGCATCTGAGCGGAATAAACCAGAGAATCTCAAGAGCAGCTGGGAAACTCTCAAGCATCCTTCTGGGCAAGCAAAGTGACTCCAGGTTAAAAAAAACAAAACACTCGCATAGCCAAGAACTACGTGCATGGAGGAGATCACATCCCACATCCTTTTTAGTATTCCAGTGTGACCTGAGTGGATACCTTGTTCTTTAAAAAAAAAAAATCAAAAGAAGGGGCTTTTAACATAAACATGGCATGGTTTATTTCTCCCCAAGTCTGAATATTATAGGAAGGAAGCTAATCCTTGAAAACACAACCAATTTGTTTTGAGGAGCTGATGAGAGAAGAACATCTATGAATAATAACGGAGCAATCGGTGGAGACTGAGTGTTGAGTTTTCTTTATACCTCAGCTTCTCTTGCTAAATAAATACTGTGGGAACCATCCACCAGCAGTTTTTTTCTGACATGAGTCCTGTGGAAATTAGCAAGAGTTATTCCAAGTTCATTGATATAGAAGGAGCATATTAGTGGGGCTCTCATGAAAGTCCCCAGTATTATTGGCCTTGTACAAGCCACTTTGTTGGAACCTTGTGAAGGAGATACTAGAGCTAGATTGCATGATTCCTCTACAGGTTCCTGCTTACAAAGATCCTATAACCATGATGGCGAACCTATGGCATGTGTGTCACAGGTGGCACATGGAGCCATATCTGAGGGCACGTAAAGCATTGCTCTGTGTCAGCTCCAGTGTGCATGTGTGCACTGGGCAGCTGATTTTCAGCCTTCCAGAGGATGGGGAAGACAGTTTTCAACCTCTGCAGGCTTCAGGAAAGTCTGGAGAGGGTGGGAAATGATCCAACAGGTCTACTGGAAGTCCGGAGGCTTCAGTGTGGTGGGGGCAGCATGGGGGGTTTGTGCATGCATGCATGGGGGGAGGGCATTGCATTATGGGTGTGGGCACTTGCAGTAATGCACGCACTCATCCTTTTGGCACCCAAGCAAAAAAAGGTTCGCCATCATTATCCTATAAGAATAAATACTATAACAGATTGCAGAAACTGAAACTTGCTCAAGGCACTTCTGCTAATAAATAAAAATTAACTGAATCCTTTTTAAAATATGCAGGATGCAGAGAAAAACTGGCAAAGCCTAAAGATTCCTTTCATTTTTTTCAGTGTGTGTTGGATAATAAGATCCTTTACATCTGTCATTGTCAAATGAGCAATCATATTTAAATGTCCTTATTTTATGCTTTACTCTTAGGTATAAAAAGAGTGTTCAGCTATCAGTGCTACAGAAATGGCTGATTATACCAAAAGTATGATGTTTGTATTTAAACACAAGGTACTCTCGTGTTAGATTTCAGCACCAGAATAGCATAATACATCCATGAATTTTTCTCCCTCTTTTTTCTGGTTATAATGGCTGATCAACATAACCAGAAATGATTTGCAAATTTAGAACTACAGAGAACGTCAATGTTAGAAAACAGGTGTCTTGCAATTGAGAACTTTAGATTTCTCTAAACAAATCAAGTTTCTGGTCCTCAGGATTAAAGGAATATTCAAATGAACACGTGCAATACATTTGCACAATTTAGTCACCCATATATATATATATATGGACTATTTAGAATAACATAAGCAAAATCAACTTTTTCTTTCTTTGGTGCTTTCCTCTGCCCAGAATTATTGGTGCTTTTCTTTGTCCAGATTTAACAGTGCTGTTCTCAGATTTTTTTTAAAAAAATATTGTTTTCTGTTTGGTGCTGCCAATAAAAATGGGAATTGGAAAATTTATGTTACCTGATATTTAATAAAAAATGTTTTCTGTATTATTATCATTATTTATTTCATCGATCATATTGAAAGATTCATTTCAAAGTGTATATATTTTACCATTTTATTTCTGATACAATGGTTGCCTTACTATATTCATTTTCTTGCCTCATTTATTATTTGTGAACATCAAATCCCATCAGATATTTACATAACCCAGTCCCACTTTCATACTCCATGGCAGAATAATACAGACATACATAGAGGCAAATCGAAACATGTTGCTCAGTAATTATCATAGGGCAAAATAAACTGAAGTCATAGGGAAGGGTTTATCCTTTACTTACTAGCCTCTGTGTATGTATGTAGATGTAAATTCATGTAGACTCATTTTCTTTAATAAGTACATAAGGATATATTTCTTCCTGAAATATTCAGTTTCTACTCACAAGTCCTCAAAGTTTGAGTTTTGAAGACTATCTGCCATAATATTGCTTTATATGCTGTGCACCAGGGGTGGGTTCCACTTACCTTCCACTTACTAAAATAAATTGTAGCTTCCCATCACACCCACATAATTACTTCAAATTGTGTTAATTTGTCTTGCTAAACCATAAAAATCCTAGTGGTATAAGTGAGGGAGAGCTGAAAAGACCTCAGGCTACCTTTCCATAAACCTGAAATCCAGGACTGAAAGGACATGCTAAAAGCTATAACAAATTGAGAAACAGATACGTTTGGCCTTAGGAAAACTAAGTGTAGCTTTATTCTAGTTTCAAATATACTGCAAATGAGCTGGAAATAAATCAGCCCACCTCTCAAATGCACCATCAATGTTGTGGGATTACCAAGGACTGGATCAGCACACTTATATAAGAAAGTTTGCCAAGCATTTAAAAAAAGTATGTGAAAATCTACCGTATATTAAAGCCCATTTATCTCCTGAGCTGATGGCTGGGTTGAGAGATGGTTTTTTTTTAGAAAAAAAAAGCAGGATTTGCAACTGCTTAAAGTTAAAAGATTAAACTAATAAAGCAACAAAATGTAGCTGAGCATCTCAAATCTCCTTTTTAACTAGTCCTCATTCTTGTAAAGATATTCAGAGGCCACAGGAAGATTTTCAGAATCAAATTAAATACTTCTGAGCAGACAAAGGACTGCAAAATAGATGGATATCAGACATATCAGACATGTAAGAAAGGTGGAAACTACAAATATTGTAAAGATAGTTGTTATTGTTGCTTTTTAACTTTGTTATCTTTATTTTAAGGCATCTCAGCCAAGTGGTATGGTGGAGAGCAAGGAGCTTTGCCCATAGCTGCTTAGAAATATTTTGACAGGGATTCCGCCCTGTTTTGTTCCTTACCTCTGCAGGTCTTTTAAGAATTTGATTATGCATAACAATAAAGTGAACCATTTTTAAATCCAGTTCTGTGTCAGTGTCTTATTTGGCTTCCAAGGCAAAGAACAGTTTTTAGCTATCCCTTAGGTTACGTTTCAAGAGAGAAAGTGCAGGCAAAACTGATGAAACTATCAAATAGAGAATGCATAATTCATATACTAGTCATAGGTAGAATTATAAATATTGAAGCCACATTCAGCTAAATATAACAACAAATTGGCTTTCCATAGCACATACGCTGCAAAATGTGTCAGCAAATCTATTGAATAATAGGAAGATACAGGAAGGATCCACCCATCCATCAAAGCTTTATTTCACCCATCAGTATAATTAATAGAAACATAGAAGATTGACAGCAGAAAAAGACTTCATGGTCCATCTAGTCTGCCCTGATACTATTTCCTGTATGTTATCTTAGGATGGATATATGTTTATCCCAGGCATGTTTAAATTCAGTTACTGTGGATTTACCAACCATATCTGCTGGAAATTTGTTCCAAGCATCTACAACTCAAAAAAACGAATACATAATAAAACATTCAATAATTTTCATATGCAAGCAAGGTTACCGCTGCAGATAGTAATTTGGTCTGATAACATCTGGATTATTAAGTAGCAATCATATTGCCTTTCCTGTTTTACAGACTTACAACCACAACTGATCCTAAAATTTCTGTTGCTAAATTAGTTTTGTCCCATTTTACGACTTTTATGCTTTTCTTGTCACAGTTAAGCAGATCGCTGCAGTTGTTAAGTTAGTAACATAGTTGACTTAGTTGGCCATTGACTTAATTTGCAGTAGGTCACAAAAAAGTGATCATATGACTCCGGAATACAGCAATTGTCATAAATATGAATTATTTGCCAAACATCCTATTTTTGATCACACAATCAATGGGTTGCTGCAATGAATGTAAAGTATGAAAACCGTCATAAGTCACATGAAAGTAAAGTATGAAAACTATTATGTCACATTTTTCAGTGTAACTTTGAATGATTATCAAACTGGGGATCAGCTATGTTGCTTCTTAGAAAAAACACAACAACCTAGTACCAAAATTCAGCCATGTTTTTCATAATTAATTCAGAAGCAATTCTTGTTTGATAGGAAGTCTAGAAGCAGGAATAATGTTTTTTTAAATCCATTTTTTATTGCAAAGATCCATAGCAGATAGAAAAATTCATATAACTGGGCATTTGTGACAGGTTAAGAGATCCAGTCCATTTTATATTTTTATATAGCAGCTTTATAACAGGAAAGACGAATATATATGTTCCAGGAAAGACAGCTTTATATTTTTAAGATGCTAAGAACAAAGTACTTTTCCCATTGCTTAACAAATATATCATTTCTTTATTCTTAATTTTTACTGCTGTACATGTTCAGTGTTTCTGAGTGGTAGAAACTGATCGTTGCATGCAGCTATTTGCTCTTATGGTTTTTCCATGTAGGAGGCTTCCCAGTCTTCTCATTTTGTGCCATGACAAATTTCTAATCAAATTTATAATCTCAACAGAAGATTATAGAGAGTCTGTCAGGAGTCCCATATTTTCCTCTCCCCCAGTTTTTCCCTTTCTTTCCTCTGTCTTCTATTCTAATTCCCTGTCTCGGTCCATTCTTTTCTGCCTAGCAACCGTCTCCTAGCATTATTTGCTGGAAGTTTTCTACTGCTCAACATTTCACACTTCTGAAGCTCTATTATGTAATATCGCTTATTTCTGCTAAGCTATCCTGCCATGAGAAGGGGGATTCATATTTTATTAAATAAACAATGCAGTGTGGGATAAAACACTTAATTATTTTCCAATGATAGTGTTTTTCCAAAACTATACCACATAGGCATGCACATGTACCCTGAAGTTACTGTTAAGTCACATTGGCATAAACATTGCAGACAGGATCCAAATTTCTTAATTTTTCCATACTATGAATCCAGTAGCATATTTAAAAAGGGTTACATGCATCTGAAAAAAGGACTAAGATGCTGTCTTAATGTTGCTTCTCTAAATTTAAACTAAAGTATTCTTGACTATTTTACTCTCATTGTTCATGGACTACATGTGGTCTCAATCTCCTTTTTGCCATCTAAGAACATACACTGGACCCCTCGGCAAATTGATAGCATCTCTCCTCCCTCCCTCTTTCTCAAAATCCATCTTCTCTTTAAAATGTAAGGTATCCTGTAGATATCTATGTATGTGGGTCTATGTATATATACATATATCCATACACACATACGTATGCAACTACATACATACTAGCATATCTACATACATATTGTACATAGTAATGGGCAGCCAAAATTTTAACTGCCACACTGTGGGTGTGCCTTATTTTGTGGGTGTGGCTTAATGGTCATGTGACTGGGTAGGAATGGCTTGCTGGCCATGTGACCAGGTGGGAGTGGCTTGAACGATCATCATCGTTCATGTGAACTGTTAAGTCCTCGATTTACAACCTTACCAGTGTCGCTCACTGGAGTGAGTTTGCTTTGTGTTTCCCGTGCTCTCCTTCCTGGGTCGCCCCCCCACTTCAGGCTGGGTAGCTAGGCGAATGGGTGCTTCCATAAGCATAAATGTTGCCAGCGCCACTTCCACCCACGTCTTCTGCTTGCCCCTCAAGCAGGAGGTGGCCGCATGAGGCTGGAGGGGAGCCAGGCAGGTGAGAAGGAAGCTCGTCCGAGGCCAGGAAGGAGGAAAGAGGGAAATAGCAAAAAAGCAAGGGGCGCAGACGCAGCACCAGCAGCAGCAGGGGAAAAAAGAAGAGCTGAACCAAGACCAGTAATCCAGGAAGTGGCAGCCGCTGATCAGCTGGAGCTGCGCACACATCTTCATTTCCGCCGGTGGAACTGTGTTCCACCCTGTCTTGCCTGCTGCCCACCCCTGATTGTACACTAGTATTTTGTTTGCATGTATGCACTCCAGGTTCTGACACCTGGCTACAAGACCGGAACCCAGTCTATCCCTACTGAAGTGATTGTGATAGGGAGATCACTTGGCCTCTGAAGATGCCAGCCGCAGTTGCTGGTAAAATGTCAAGAAATGGTAGCTAAGGGGAAAATTCCCTGTGACTCAACTGATGAATGGAGACCACACAATCTGTTTGAGCCAACTTTATTGAACTGGACAATGGACAATATAGGAACTATGCTGAGTAGTAATTACATTGATATATCAATCATCTTAATTCTGGTGGCATGTATTACATTTTATGCTTACAATGGGAATATATAGTTAATAAAGCAAAGCCCTGCAAGAATCCGCACTTGTGCTTAGTTACTTTCTGTTTTCCCATGAAAAATTGGTCCAGTACTATTTTGAAATAACTCATGAGCTAACTTCTGTAACTGTCTGAGCAAGGTATTAGAGAGGGTCATTTAAATACAGAGGCCTTGCTGGTTTGCTGGTTCAATATTTATATTACTCCTTCAGCAGTAGTATTATACTTAATCCATGATGACTTTGTCCTCCACCAAATTAATCCATCAGTTACTAGCCAGCACTTCATGAATATTAGGTTCTCATCACAGTGGGGATCATGGATTTAAATGTGTTATAGAGAAAGTGGCAGCGGCTACAGAGAAATTACAAGATTGCCAAATAACTGCCAAGAATGTATATTGCTAAAAGGAAATTATTTTTGCTTTTATAATTTCTATACCAATGGGTTCCCTGCTGTTGATTTTTGAGCAAACCGTTTAAGCCAAATTTAACAGAATTTGCATCCCCTCCTGTCCTTTGGGAGACAAGGGACATTGCCAACTGGACATCTCAGGCACAAATAACAGTTGCAGGAGCAGTAAATTCTTAGAGAGCATTTGCCATGTTCAAGTTGAACAAAAGGACATCTTAAACCCAGCTAGCTGAAATCCAGCTAGCTTGCATTTCTGAATCCATTCCTGTGTAAACATCTGACTCATCCACCCCCAGGTTTCAGGACTTGGCAGGGAGTAGCTCTCTGTAGTTGAGGAATTCTGCTGCTCTCATCATTTTGTGGTCATTTCAGGTCCTGTCCCTAGTTTTATTCTCTTGGAAACGTTAAAGTCCTGCAATACTAAATGATGGCTAAGGTCAGGAAGGGAAAGTGGAAAGCATAGATTTACTCATTCCGTTCTGTGCACTGAATAAATCTTTCCACTTCGAACATAGAGAGAAGTGGAAAGATGCACATGTTATCTATTACTAAGAATTTAAAACTTGTTTTCATTTAAAGAAAAGAAAAGAAAAATATTTTGCAGTAGTCAAGACACACATAGAAACTATTCCTCAGTTAGAGAGGCAACTTTTACAATTATGGACAGCCCTTCCATGAAAACCTTCTTCAATGAACATCACTAAGGACAAGGGACAAGGTAGAGAAATGATAGTGGAAATAGTTACCTTCATAGTTCAGCAAAGTATCATGAATTGGTTCCTCCCTCCCTCACACACACACACAGCAGAAGAGCCTAGATTATCATTACAGATGGATTCTTGCAAAACAAGATAGAAAAAGAAGGACAAGAAGAGAACATAGAAACATAGAAGACTGACGGCAGAAAAAGACCTCATGGTCCATCTAGTCTGCCCTTATACTATTTTCTGTATTTTATCTTAGGATGGATATATGTTTATCCCAGGCATGTTTAAATTCAGTTACTGTGGATTTATCTACCACGTCTGCTGGAAGTTTGTTCCAAGGATCTACTACTCTTTCAGTGAAATAATATTTTCTCATGTTGCTTTTGATCTTTCCCCCAACTAACTTCAGATTGTGTCCCCTTGTTCTTGTGTTCACTTTCCTATTAAAAACACTTCCCTCCTGGGCCTTATTTAACCCTTTAACATATTTAAATGTTTCAATCAAGTCCCCCCTTTTCCTTCTGTCCTCCAGACTATAGAGATTGAGTTCATTAAGTCTTTCCTGATACGTTTTATGCTTAAGACTTCCACCATTCTTGTAGCCCGTCTTTGGACCCGTTCAATTTTGTCAATATCTTTTTGTAGGTGAGGTCTCCAGAACTGAACACAGTATTCCAAATGTGGTCTCACCAGCACTCTATATAGCAGGATCATAATCTCCTCCTTCCTGCTTGTTATACCTCTAGCTATGCAGCCAAGCATCCTACTTGCTTTCCCTACCACCTGACTGCACTGTTCACCCATTTTGAGACTTGTCAGAAATCACTACCCTTAAATCCTTCTCTTCTGAAGTTTTTAATAACACAGAACTGCCAATGCAATACTCAGATTGAGGATTCCTTTTCCCCAAGTGCATTATTTTACATTTGGAAACATTAAACTGCAGTTTCCATTGCTTTGACAATTTATCTAGTAAAGCTAAATCATTTATCATATTACAGACGCCTCCAGGAATATCAACCCTATTGCCCACTTTAGAGTCATCGGCAAATAGGCAAACGTGCTGTGGAAGAATCAGCTTTTATGACCTGGAGCAAAACAGTACAAGTCAGCCTGCTGTAATGTCCTTCTGAGGATATTGTGGGTCTGAACTACACACTAAGATCAAATCTTATTAAAACCTTCATTTGAGGTCATGATTGAATTGAGTATTGGCATCACAATGTGTTTTAAATTTCCACTGACCGAGTTCGTGTCTCCATATCTATTGGTTCCTAATTGTTGATAAGAGATTTACGGTAATTACTTTATGATAATTGGGCCGATCCCTGTGCTGATGGTGTTATTGCTCATATCAAGACTATCTGTCTGGAAATAATATTGTGTCAAAAAGATAGAAACTACCATGTTCACACTGGAACAGCTAAACCTACACAACAGGCTAGGGATGAAAGGAAGGCACCACCACAAGGATGATTGCAAAGGTGTCTGGGTGCTATGGTAAGTATAGAAAGTGAGATGAGGTCCTAATCTCTCATTATGGAAGATACTGAATGGTGCTCTCCAAGCTTGCTTGTTTCCTTGCAGATGATTTATTATCCAAACTAGGAAACATAATCAAGACTAGCACTGATGATGTTGTATAGTTTGGTAATGAAATGTCTGCAAGAAAACCAGCAGGCTCAGAGACCACCAAGGATTCCTCATTTCAACCCTAAACTACAATATTTTCCTTTACAGAATATACTGTGTGACAACATTTATCATCCTCCCAAAGTAATGAATTATAGGAATAACCCCCAGTGATGTAAATACAACCTTTGATGTGATTCCTTGAAAGGGCAAAAGGAATTAAAGTATACTATAAGCCAAAAGAAGAGACGCTGATTGTTTCTCTAATGCATACTTTTTAAATCTCAAATAGCTGATAGACAGAGAGACAGACAGACAATTAATTCACGGAGAGCACTTGCCTATAAAATTGCCAACAGTCAGACATGGCTAAATACTAAAAACAACAACAAATAGATATAGATGGATAGACAGACAGTCAATCTGATGCTTTACAATATCCCATCTTATATTGATGTTGAATAGAATACTTTACTGTCCTACCTAGTGTTGTTGCCAGTTTTTGGAGAACAACTGTCTAAAGATCTGGAAATCATGCAGCAAGAAGAACATGGAATTTAGGAATTTAATATCTATACAAAATTAGGATCTTTGCAAATGTATATTATCTGCAAAGGGACAGGATTGGATTTCTCTTGAACGATAGTAACAGACATAGGGGTCTCCTTCCTCCCCATATCTGTAATTATTTCATCTTGTGTTCATTTAAATAGAATTACAAAGGTCAATATTTACTCTTTCACGGTTCTTATTTTGATTTGCTTTCTTCTAACTCCCGTAATCTCAAACATAATGGGTCATTAGAACAATAGAGACATCAAAGTTATCTTATGCAGGTAATTTTATACTTCATACATTCATTTATCTATGCAGTTCATGAAAAGCTATCTCAGAGCAAATCTAAGAATAATTCAGGCATATTTCCAAAAATTTACCCCATCAAAAGTACTAATATATTTTTATTTCATTACATAAAACAAGTACCATATGTTGTTTCTTTGAGATTTTGCTAACTGAATGAAGCTGCCAGTTTATTGCTGTTAAATGTGCCATATTCACTCTGTCTGAGTCCTAATTGCAAGATTCATACTCTTATTTCCAGTACTGTAATCCTTATGGCTGCTGCTGCTTACAGGAACCTGCCACGTCCCTGCATCATTAACTCTGTTGAATATAAATAATGCTTCAGTGCTTTGATTCATTAGTTCACACATTTTGTGCCAGCACAGTTACTATAACTTAAAAAAAATCATCAGATTTTAATATCATGAATAAATCATTTGATTTATATTCTTTCATATTTGTAGATTTAGGTTTATAACAGGAAAGGATTATAAGATCTGCCAGGTTCAAAATGAAATTCAAATACAGTGTTCCCTTGATTTTCGCGGGGGTTACGTTCCAAGACCTCCCGCGAAAGTCGATTTTCCGCGAAGTAGCGGTGCGGAAGTAAAAGCACAATTTTTGGCTATGGACAGCCAAAAACTACCCCCACGCACCCTTTTTCAAGGCAGCGCAAGGAGCCGGGCTTGAAATTAGGGCAGGGAGCGACAAAAGTGCGGAGGCCGGCAAAGATTGCTTTGAATGTCGGCTGCCCCCGTCCCCCCAGCGCCTCCGGCCCCCTCGCCACTACCGCCCGCCCACCCGATCCACCCCTCTCACCGGCTTTCTTGGGACATGGGTCCTCCTGCAGCAGCGCTGGCGGCTACGGCTTCTCATCCTCCTCATTTGGCTGGTAGCCGCTCTGAGCGCTTTGAGAATGCCCGCCCCGCCCCTCTCACAGTCCCTTAGCTGAGAGCGCTTTCGTCCCAGCTATCAGCGAGGGGGCTGCAGGAGAGGTGGGGGCAGGCGTTCTCACAGAGAGGGAGAGAGAGAGGGAGAAAGAGAGAGAGAGCAAGAGGGGGAGAGTGGAAGGTAGAGAGAGAGAAAAAAATTATAGAAAAAGGGAGAAAAAAAGAGAAATGAGAAAATGATTGAAGCAGAGAATGACAGGAAAGAAAGAGAAAGAGAGAGAGAAGTGACTCTTGGTGATGACATATGATGTCATCGGGTGGGAAAAACCATGGTATAGAAAAAAAACTGCGGAGTATTTTTTAATTAATATTTTTTGAAAAACCGTGGTATAGCCGTTTCGCGAAGTTTGAACCCGCGAAAATCGAGGGATCACTGTACAGTGGTACCTTAAGATACGAACTTAATTGGTGCCGGGGGGAGGTTCGTAAGACGAAAGGTTCGTAAGATGAAACATTGTTTCCCATAGGAAACAATGTAAAGTCAATTAATCCGTGCAACCAAAAAACCCCCCGCAAAAAAACGGCTTTCCGCGACTGCTGGGAAGCGGCGCGGCTGTTTTAAAAGGTGACAGCCGGCCTGGGGGGCTTCCCAGCACAGGGTTCGGGGGTGCTGGGAAGCCCCCCAGGCCGGCTGTCATCTTTTAAAAGAGCCGCGCCGCTTCCCAGCTGTCTCCTGAAGCCGAAGGCGGAAGTTCGGCTTTGGTGTTTGGCGTTTGGAGATGGCTGGGAACCCAGCGGCCTCCCGAATGCCAAAACCGGAAGGGGCAAGGTGGGGGGGGGAGAACGGGAGGCTCAGCATTCCGTCAGTCGCAGCGCTGGCTGTCAACTTTTCTTTTTAGCACTGGGGAGGCAAGTCAGCTCCTGCCCAGTTTTAAAAAGAAAAGTTGACAGCCAGCGCTGCGGCTGACGGAATGCTGAGCTTCCCGTTCTCTCTCCGCCCCCTCGCCCCTTCGCCCCCCTGTGTTCCTAGGAGAAGTGCTGGTGAGGAGCAGAAGGTCTGTCTTGCCTCAATCCCCAGCACTTCTCCTAGGAACACAGGGAGGCGAAGGGGCGAGGGGGGGGGGGAGAGAGAACGGGAGGCTCAGGAAGGGAGCTCGGGAAGGAGCCCACGGTCAGTCGGCTGCGGGCGGGAGGAAGGCGATTGTTCCGCTGCCGCCAGCATGGCCTGGCTGGCAGCGGAAGATGTAACGGAGCCCACGGGGGATTCGCCTTCCTCCCACCCGCAGCCGACTGATCGTGGGCTCCTTCGCAACCTCGGAGAGCTTCCAGGGCATGAAAGCTGACGAAAACCAGGAAGCTCTCCAAGGTTGCGAAGGAGCCCACGATCAGTCGGCCGCGGGCGGGAGGAAAGCGAATGCCATGGGGCTGGGCTCGGCTCCCCCCTCGGCTCCCCCCCTTACCAGCCCCGCCGCGGAAGGCTCCATTCTGTTCCCTGAATGGAGACCGCCGGCCGCTCAATCGGGCCGGCAGGGAACAGAATGGAGCCTTCCGTGGCGGGGCTGGTAAGGGGGGGAGCCGAGGGGGGAGCCCAGCCCAGCCCCTTGGCATTTGCTTTCCTCCCGCCCGCAGTTGACTGATCGTGGGCTCCTTCGCAACCTCGGAGAGCTTCCTGGTTTTCGTGAGCTTTCATGCCCTGGAAGCTCTCCGAGGTTGCGAAGGAGCCCACGATCAGTCTCGGCTGTGGGCGGGAGGAAAGCGAATGTCACGGGGCTGGGCTCGGCTCCCCCCCTTACCAGCCCTGCCGCGGAAGGCTCCATTCTGTTCCCTGCCGGCCCGATTGAGCGGCCGGCGGTCTCCATTCAGGGAACAGAATGGAGCCTTCCGCGGCGGGGCTGGTAAGGCGGGGAGCCAAGGGGGGAGCCGAGCCCAGCCCCTTGGCATTTGCTTTCCTCCCGCCCGCAGTTGACTGATCGTGGGCTCGGAGAGCTTCCTGGTTTTCGTGAGCTTTCATGCCCTGGAAGCTCTCCGAGGTTGCAAAGGAGCCCACGATCAGTCTCGGCTGCGGGCGGGAGGAAAGCGAATGTCACGGGGCTGGGCTCGGAAGGGGAAGCGAAGTCGGTGCCGAGGCACCCTAAGCCCACCGGTGACCGCCAAAGGGTTGGCGAAGGGAGGGTGCTGCGGCGACGCGACCAAGCATATGGACACGCCTCCCGCCGCTCTGCCCAATCGCAAAGCCAAAGGAGGCACGGGAGGCGGTGAATGTCATGTCCTCTGGCCAGTCACGGGGGCTAGGCTGGGCGTTTTCCTGGAAGGAATGCCATCCACCACCGAGCTTTTCGTAATCTGTTTAAATTTCCTTCACTCCCCCAACATTCCCCACCTTGCCTCGCTTGACTGGCCAGAGGACATGACATTCACCGCCTCCCATGCCTCCTTTGGCTTTGCGATTGGGCAGAGCGGCGGGAGGCGCGTCCAATCGCAAAGCCAAAGGAGGCACGGGAGGCGGTGAATGTCATGTCCTCTGGCCAGTCAAGCGAGGCAAGGCGGGGAATGTTGGGGGAGTGAAGGAAATTTAAACAGATTACGAAAAGCTCGGTGGTGGTGATTGCACTCCTTTTAGAAAAACGCCTCCTCGGGGGCTGGGCTGGGCATTTTCCTTGGCAATCTTCCCTTGGCTTCCCTGGCCGCCTGGCGCTGCGATCTTCCGATGTTCCCTTGGCTTCCCTGGCCGCTTCCCTGGCCACTTCCCTGGCCGCCTGGCGCTGCGATCTTCTGATCGCAGCACCAGGCGGCCAGGGAAGCCAGGGAAGATCAGAAAATCGCCAAGGGAAGATTGGAAGATCGCAGCGCCAGGCGGCCAGGGAAGCCAAGGCGGCCAGGGAAGCCAAGTCGGGAGCAGCGGCAACGCTGCTCCGGTTGCCTGGTCCTCTCCTGCCTCCCACGCTGTTGTTCCCCGCTGCGTCAGGCGCCGCAAGCCCCGAGTCAGATGCACCCTCGCTGCCGCGCCCAGCCGCTGCCTGCCCCGTCCTAGCCAGAGCCTGAGCCGGCCCGCTCGGTCGCACCTCCTCGCCCGCGGCCCGCCCACCCACCCAGGATGCAGACCTGCTGCCTCTCCCGTGCCCGCCGCCGGCCTGATCCTGCGCCTCCTGCTTTCCCCCCCAGCCAAAAATACAAAGGCGGTCTGCCGCCGCCCGCGGAGCAATGGGAAACTGAAGCTGCTGGCGGTTTCAGACTCCCTTTGCTCCACACTGCTCCGCCCTGCCTGTCATGCGATGGCAGACTGTCTTTGTGTTTTTCGCTGAGGGGGGGAGCAGGAGGACCTTCCTGACTCCCTCCCCCAGCGTCGGACCTCCTGCCCTCCCTCCCAGCCAAAAACCCAAAGCGGCCTCCTGAATGTTTTCCGTCTTACGTACCTGCCACTGCCGCCGAGAAGCCCCGCAGCCCGGCTGTCACATTTTAAAACAGCCGGGTGGCTTCCCAGCAGCCTCTCCAAGCCGAACGCCAAACCCGAACTTCCGGGTTTGGCTCCGGGAGGCAACTTTGAAGCCCCCTGGCTGTTTTAAAAGGTGACAGCCGGGTTGCGGGGCTTCCCAGCAGCCTCCGGAATGCCAAACCCGGAAGTTCGGGTTTGCCGTTCGTAACACGAAAAAAGTTCGTAAGAAGAGGCAAAATTTTTCTGAACCCCGGGTTCGTATCTCAGGTTGTTCGTAAGACGAGGGGTTCGTATCTTGAGGTACCACTGTATTACAATTCACCTCCCACAATGTTTTTACTTTCAATATTGCTCCATATTTTTGGCAGGAGAAAGAAAGGAAGGAAGGAAGGAAGGAAGGAAGGAAGGAAGGAAGGAAGGAAGGAAGACTTAAAGGTAGACTACTCTTCAAAATTTGAAAAACAGGTATGAATTGATCAGTTTTGTTCAAAGCTACATACTTGTCTAGATCCTTAATAATGTGTGATATTTATTTAGATCATTAAGATATGATATTTAAATTCTGCAATATAAAATTAAATTACATTGGGCACCAAACCTGAATGGATGAAAAAACTATTTAATATTACTGAATTATCAGGACTTCTTTGTGTTGTGGTTAGCTCTGGCCCAGCTCCTGCCCCAAGGACTGTGGATGTGGAGGAGACATCCACATGCTGCAGGCCTGTTTTGCTCCCGGTGGAATATGCTGATGAAGGCTCCTCTGACCAAGAAGACATGAGTGAAAGGGAGGAGGAGAGTGTGGCAGACAGCTCAGAAGGAGATCAATTATCTAGCTCCTCCTTGGATTCGGAACAAGAGTTAATGATACAGCCACGCATGCGGAGAGTGATGCATAGGCAGCAACAACTGAGAGATTATTATCAAAGAAAATGAGGCCACCTGTGATTGGGTGGGGCTGTGGTAATTAGTGAGGCTGCTATAAATAGCAGCCTGTGGGTTTGGCCATTGTGGAGGATTATCTGATCCTTGTGTTTCGTGCCTGCCTTGCTGACTTCGACCTTGGTGTGCTGATTTTTTCCCGTTTTGAAACTAAATCAGAGCAAAGTGTGTTTCACTTTGTGAAAGAAGAAGGACTGTGAATTGCCTCACAGCTGCAAGCTAAGTATCTCAGAACTGATAAGAGACTTGTACAAATTACCAGTTTGTTTGGAGATGAGTGCTCTTTGCTATACAAAAAGAGTTTCTTTGAATTTTCGGTATAAAGAACATTGTTTTGAATTTTCAAACGTGTGTGTGTCTGAAATTTGTATCTGTGAATTTTCGGGAGGATTCTACCAGAGAGCTCGACAGAACACTTTGTAAGCATTATTTTGCCTTCTTGATGTCTTTCTAGATTGATTAGAAAAATTCATAATACACACATTATTGGAAAAATAAATTTCAACCCAGTTATTTTTCTACTTCCAACAATCTTACACAAGACATATCTTTCCCCTATGTCAAGACAGGTACATATGTAACAACTTTAACTTTGTTTTATTAAAAGTCTTAAAATTGAGCAAGATTCACTTAACTGTCTTGTAAGCAACAGAAATGTTGGGTTCTATTCAGATCATGGATGGCTAGGAAATTCTGGGAGCTGAAGTTTGCAAATCTTAAAGTTGCTAAAGTTGAAGGCCTTAGAAGGACCAAAGAAAAAGTCAATCCAGGTATGGACACCTCTGCATCGACCTAGAAATTCTACATCTGGTTGAAATAACATTATCCACAAGACATAATTTCTCTTCATAAACTGATTATGCTATATATCTGCTTGAGAGATTCTGGCTTTTCTGTAAAAATCATTTATATAAAAATCAAGCTATTGCCAGTTTTCTATTTTATTTTTATTACAACACATTCTGCTTTATAGAGAAAGAAATCCAGCAGGATTAAATATATAACTTGCATCTATCACCTTTTAACTTTTGAGCTTTGGCCATGAAGAGAGAATAAACTTTCAAACCCAGCATTCTGATGTTATTCTTTCCCTAGCTAGCAATAAATGAAATGTCTTGTAATTTATTTATTTTAATTGAGGCATTTTATCATAGAGTCAGACTCATAAATTTGATGGTAGGCATTCCACTTCTCCTCCGCAGAAGTAAAATACTGTGGTTTCTTAAAAGTCAATCCATTACATTTTCAAGATATTTAATAAACACTGCTATGATCATACATTTTCAAATATCATAAATCTTTTAAGCACTAGAATAGACTCTGTGAAAAAGAGACAGTAACGCAGGCTCTAGTTTCCCCCACCCAGGGCCTTCCAGATGATTTGGACTTAATCTATCATTTCCAAGCCAGAACATTCTTTATCTTTTGCTAGAATAGATAATCAACATATATAGAAGGACCCAGGTTGAAGAAAGCTGGGTAACAAGGAAGTCAGAAAGCCTAAACATAAGCAAAATCATGACACATAAATACTAAGTGGCATACAATTTTGGCTTTGTAATTCTGGTTTAGAAGAACTAGAGAAAACTGAATGAATATAGAAACTCATCATCTATATTGGTTAGCTCCATATACTGTTGGCAGGGGTTCTTATTTCTAATGCCACGACCCCTTAATACAGTTCCTCATGTTGTAGAGACCCCCGACCATAAGTCTAGCACCAATTCTCCCAACAGAGCTTTAAGCTGATTGGCAGAAAGGTCAGAGGGACACTCCCATTGTAAACGCCTGATTGGTCGGATTGTAAAAATATGTTCTAAGGCACCAGAATAGAAGCTTTAGTTCCTAACACCATAGGAAATTTGTCTTTTCCCATGTTCTTAGGCAACCCCTGTGAAACGATTGCTCGACCATAAAGGGGGCCCAACTCCCAGGTTGAGAACAACTATAGATGGACACATCTATAGGTTAACTCCATGTACTATGTTGCTGTGTGAGCTACTATGAGCCAACAGCTTCTTAATGTATTTTCTATGGCAGTGTTTTTTCAACCCAAGGGTTCCGCAAAGGCCAGCTAGGGGTTCTGCAACTTAACAAAAAAAAAATCGACCAGAACCATATCACGCAGCAGTAGCAACCCTTGCTGCCCCCTCCGTTCCTCCTCTTCCTTCGCCGGGGTCTCACTCAGCAGCTGACGGTTAATGGAAGCCCCCACGGCAGCTGAGGCAGAGGATCAGCTCCTTCTCTCCTCTCCAGCTAGAATGAAGAAAGAGAGAACTGTTGCCGCTACTAGTCCCGCAGCCGCCTCTCGTCATCTTCTCTTTCCGCCAACATGGTGTCTACAATGAACGGAAAAAAGGGGATACAGCAGGGGAAAGACAGACCCGATGCCCCCATCCCCCCACCACTCCCCTTTTGGCTTTGCCTCCTCCCAGAACACTTATTCGGGGACCGTGACAAAGTCGCAGCCCCGCCCACTCATTATGGACGCCAGCGACTGAATGCCCTCTGCGCGTGCGGCATGAAAGGGTTCCTCTCAAGAAAAAAGGTTGAAAAACACTGCTCTATGGTAATGTGTGGGCAGCAGTATAATGGAGAAGGGAGTACAGCTTCCAGACTTGTTTCAGAACAAAATAGGAGCCATGATTTCATGTGCTTCATATCTTCCTTTCTATGACAGGTGAATCTGTTGTTTTCAATAGAACAGTTATAGAGATCTACAAGGAGGGCTAATATTAATTCATGCAGATATCATGAATGGATCAATGGGCAGCTCAGCAGAACATGAGTCATTGATTCAATATCCTCCATGTAGGATCACAATCTGTCCTGGAAGAGAAAGTTGCCTTATTTCTCTTCCAGAACCTTTGGTAAGTGTCAGTATAATACCATTCTTTCTTTTCTATAGCAATTGTGACGTCTGGCCTGACCTCTGGGCTTGGGAACTAGATGACTGACCTTCAGCATACAAGAGACTGTAAATGAAATGAAATGAAATGAAAGACAATTAAGCAATAATATTTAGCCCCACAGATTTCTCATTAGTATGCTATAAAAACAGCATTTCTTGCTTTCTGCTGGGTGCATTATGGCTCAGTTGCTTAAAGCCCAGGCATCTTTCTATATTATTACCTGCTCTATGTGTGTGATTTCAATTGTACAAGAAGCTCTCTGAGATGCTGGCAGGGAGCCAATCTAAACCTTACTTTCTCCTTTCTTAGGAAAACCTCCTCTTTTTTCAAAAAAAATATCTCCAAATAAAATTATTGAAAAGAGACAGCCTCATCATCCGAATCAGAGCCCTTCAATAGGCTAAACTTATAAAACTCACATTAAACAGTGTACAAATTAAACTTTCATTTGTTCTGCCCCTGGGGGTGTTTTGTTTGCTTTTGTTTCCATGTTGCTCATTTGGTTGGCTTTTCTTTTGGCTAGATAGTTTTTTAAGTTGTTTAGTGATCCACTTCAGAATACTCAGTTTTGCAGCAATTCTTCTCAGCCCGAAGGAGCTTACAATCAATAAGTCTGTCTGTCTGTCTGTGTCTATCTGTCTCTCTATCTCTCCCCCTCCTCCTCTCCCCACTCTCTCCACCTCTCGCTCTCTTTCCACCTTTCTCTCTCTTCCTATATCTCTTTGCCTTGGAAGGGAAATGAACACTCGGACACCAAGCTGGGCAAAATGGGTCACTTTATTAAATATTAACAGAAAGACCTGCAGGGGTCGCTGAATGGGGGGGAGTTACCTGAACACAACATACTTGGGCAACTCAAATGGGTGTTACTCCATACCTGGTCAGGGTGAGGCATGCCCCGCCTACTCCCGACCCGAAAGCCACGCCCAGCATGTGGGAGGGCTCGCCTTGCATGACCCGGAACCGGAAATGACGTAGGTGAGCCCCAAGGGCACCCCCTTCACACCTCTCTGTCCGTGGAGGAAGCTTGAGTTGTGCAATGGGGGTGCCAATCTTACAAAAGATGCCCAAAGGAGAACATACAGTTGCTACTGATACCCTTTCAGCCCCGTTTCTGCCACAGCAGGGGGTCAGATCTCTATCTTGGCCCCCTGCTCCCCACCTAAGCCTGCCCCAGCTCACACAGGCACCACTGCAGGTCTGTGTAAAAATTGCCACTCCTGACATCTTCCTAAATTGACCCAGTGAAAGCTAGGAGGGGGGGTTAAAAACACATGCCCGGGTGTCTGATCACTTTGTCTCCCCCTGCCATGTTAACCCATCTCCTGGTCCCATCAACTGCTGTTGGTATGACGGCGACTCCGCATCCCCTCCATGTGGGGGTATCAAAACCACACACCACGGCCGTAGGCCCCGTACGACCGGTGGTTCACCATGACATGACATCACTGTGCCAAGTCCTCCAACAAATTGTATGTCGAGCCATATGATCTGCAAGCCCTGGGGGTCTGCCATGACTTGACACCACTGAGCCAAGTCTTTCACTAGCACCAGGTCGTTGCCACCAGTGTGCAACACCAACAATCTGGTCCATATGCTCTGCAAGCCCCGGGGGTCTGCCATGACTTGACACCACTGAGCCAAGACCTTCACCAGCACCAGGTCGTTGCCACCAGTGTGCAACACCAACACTCTGGGTCCGGCCCATCACTGCTCCCAACTTTTCACAACGGAAGAGGCCCGTCTCAAACGAAGACCTCCGAGCTCAAGCCTTTCCACTGAAGCCCCGGCGACTCAGCAACCTCCACATTCCTGAAGATAATGTGCAGCTCAACATTCAGCCACCAAGCCACGCTGTGGCCGCAGTTCATTACTGTGGGCAACGGAAAGGCAGCTCCTTCGCACTTCGCACATAACAAAGTGGAGCAGGGCCAGGACCTAGAGAAACGATAAGAATACAAAGACAGTGTTAGCCACCCGATCCCAAAATCGCTTGTACTCAGGTGCTCTGAATCTACTTCATGAAAGCCACTGACTTCCATCCGCCACCGGATTCATTACTTTGCTGAGAACTTGTTGAAAACTGCATTCAGTATTGCTGAGGGAATCCCACCCGATATCCTGTCAATCCTCCTGTAATGGCCCTTAACTGTTATTTATTCAGTGGAGGCCTGTCTTATGGTAAAAAAGGCACCATTCCCTAGCTTCCTCGCTTTACTTGCACTGAGTCCATCATACCCCAGCATATATCCTTGTTTGATATACCCGGCAGTGATCAAACCACCATCTGTGTTTCTGGACAGCCACCGTGCGTAACCAACGCGGCTGCTGCAGCCCCCATTTAACATCGGTTTGCTGGCCCAGGGAACCTTGCATGATCCACTACTATGCGATCATGACAGCACCTTGCAGACCTACCATGTCCCAAAGGCCCTTTTTTATGGCTGCCGTGTGAAACAGCCTCGCCTCGTTGAGTGAGGATTTGGGTCTCATCCAATGCCCGCTGCCCCTGAAACTGGGTAATGTATAGCGGCTTACTAATGTCTCCCCAATCTGAGTCCTTTCCTTGGACCATCTCCTGATCATTCCCCCTATCCTCAAATAGTTTGACACCGAGGTCTTTTGTTAGGAGAGCTAAGCCCACCTGTTGCCCCTATGTGATGGCATGTAACCATGTGGTCCAACCTGCACTCCTTTGCTTGAGCGATGGCGCCGTCCACCAATTCTGGGTACCCTGCGCCCAGCCTATGCCATGTGGCTGCCAGCCGCCTGCCCATGCACACATACTCCCTGTTAACGGACTGGGCCTCCTGTTGCTGGCTCGCTTCACTCCACTGATGGGCCAGCTGTACACCTTAGTCGCGGTCCCATGTTCCTGTATTCCTCTCAGGAAATCATAATACTCTTCCTCCAGCATTAAAATGCCAGGGAGATTAGCCAATATGCTCCGTGGCCTTGCCTGTTCACCCAGGGAGTAAAATAATTGCAAGAAATTTATGAAGATAAGCAAAGGCCCATGCCAATGCTTTCTTTACCGTTAGCGCATGGATTAGCTTTACCAACATGACTTAATCAATATAACCATAATATTAATGGTACCATCCTGACACCATGACTTCAATATTGTTTATGATAATAACATTTTCTGAATTATTCATTAAAAACAATTAATATAATGCTTAATACTTATATTAAGCTTAAAATCAACTCAAGTGTGAATTTGATTCAGATGACCTCAATGCTTAGCGTTCTTGCAAGCCCTCCATTCTGGTAAGTGACTATACCATTTCTTATGAACAAACTAAAGGGGCTGAGATAAGCCGACTAATTTATTTATTTATTTATTCGATTTTTATGCCGCCCTTCTCCTTAGACTCATGGCGGCTTACGACATGTGAGCAATAGCACTTTTAACAGAGCTAGGCTATTGCCCCCACAATCCGGTTCCTCATTGTCTTACTCATGAGAGGATTAGCCAGAACTTGGGAGATTTCCAACCTTCAGCATGGTAATGACATGGGGATCTGCAGGCTGTAGTTATGGTATTAATAGTATCTTTCAGTTTTGCTTGTACAGAAAAGGGGGGCCTGCTACCAAATGCACCTGTACTGTTATAGCCTTCAGTACAATAACTTTACATTTGGAAATGTGGCAAAATTCAGAATATTAGTAGCACCATTCAGGGAGACATAATGACTTCCATGCGCAACTGCTCCAGGATCCAGCACATCATGAAAATAATAATAATAATAATAATAATAATAATAATAATAATAATAATAATAATAAAAATACCCAGGAGCAAGCACATAAAAAAAACCTTTATATTAACACTGTCAACCCTTATTAAAGCGTGAGAGCAATTATTTATTTATTTATTTAAAATTGAGGGTAAGGGAGCCGCATGAGGCTATATTTTATATATATTTTATTCTTAGCTATTTTTATATTTTTACATTTTATCTGTTTTAATATTTAACTAATTAACTAATTAACTGGGAATTGTATTTTATATATTTATTAATGTTTTAAACTGTTATCAATTTAATCTATTTTTAGTATTGGGGGTTTCTAAATTTAAATGGATGATTGGGATAGAGTTACCTGTGTGCATGAGTTGAATGGCTGGTATGATTGGGATGGCTGGGGTGGGTGGGGTTACGGTATGGATGAGATGAATGGTAATAGTATGAATGGTAGATTTGGCCCACCTGACGCTCGAGAGGCGGGAGGGGATGGGGCACCGATCTCTGGGGTGGCAGAGGGTCGGAATATTCCAGTGTTGCTGGGAAGAGGCAGATATGGTGGGGGCCACGGAGTTAGCCGTTCCAGGGGAACGAGGGATCGTTGCTTAATAACGATCCCTTGTTCTGGCTCCGTGAGCCAAATCTTGGGTACTGGAGATGAGTGTAACTCTGGCCCTGGGCTCAGGTTGCTGCTGCTTAATGCCAGGTCGGTGGTAAATAAAGCTCTCCTCATCCGGGATCTGATCCTGGATGAGGAGGCCAACCTGGCATGTATTACTGAAACCTGGCTGGGCCCAGAGGGAGGTGTTCCTCTCTCTGAAATTTGCCCAGCCGGGTTTCAGATATGGCATCAACCTCGACCCCAGGGAAGGGGGGGAGGAGTGGCTATTATAGCCAGGGAGAGCCTTTGCCTACGTAGACTCATTGCTCCAGAAATTGCGGGTTGCGAGTCACTCTTGATGAAGTTGGACTTAGGGGTTCAGGTGGGCTTATTTCTCACGTACCTGCCTCCCAGCTGCGTGTCAAAAGCCCTGCCTGTGCTACTCGAGGAGGTAGCCGGGTTGGCGGTGGAGTTCCCCAGACTTGCCGTCACTCGGCGAAACCTGCCGTCACTCGGCGAAACCTCTGGGTTGGCACAGGAGTTCATGGCCACCATGACAGCCATGGACCTGACTCAAGTAGTACGGGGTCCGACTCATGAAGGAGGGCACGCACCTGACATGGTATTCCTTTCCGAGCAACTGAGTAATGGTCTGAGACTAAGGGGCTTAGAAGCATTGCCTTTGTCATGGTCAGACCATTTTCTACTACGGCTTGACTTCCTGGCTCCAATCCTTCCCCGCAGGGAGGCGGAACCAATTAAGATGTTCCGCCCCAGACGCCTGATGGACCCAGAGGGCTTTCAGACGGCGCTTGGGGTTATACCAGAGGCACTTGTCCACAGTTCGGCAGAGTCTCTTGCGGAAGCTTGGAACAAGGCCGCAGCGGAGGCTCTTGACCGGATTGCGCCTTTGCGACCTCTCCGTGGCGCTAGACCCCGTAGAGCTCCATGGTTCAACGAGGAGCTCCGGGAGTTGAAACGCCAGAGGAGACGTCTGGAGAAGCGATGGAGGAAGAGTAGGTCTGAATCTCGGCAGAGTCTCTTGCGGAAGCTTGGAACAAGGCCGCAGCAGAGGCTCTTGACTGGATTGCGCCTTTGCGACCTCTCCGTGGCGCTAGACCCCGTAGAGCTCCATGGTTCAACGAGGAGCTCCGGGAGTTGAAACGCCAGAGGAGACGTCTGGAGAAGCGATGGAGGAAGAGTAGGTCTGAATCTGATCGAACACTTGTAAGAGCTTTTATTAAGACTTACAAAGTGGCGCTCAAGGCGGCAAGATGCGCGTACCATGCCGCCTTGATTGCATCAGCGGAACCCCGCCCGGGCACTCTGTTTAGGGTGACCCGCTCCCTTCTTAATCAGGGGGGAGTTGGGGAGCCCTTGCAGAGCAGTGCCGAGGATTTTAACACGTTTTTCGCTGATAAAATCGCTCAGATCCGGGCCGATCTCGACTCCAATTGGGAAACAGAGTCGACTGACAACGAGTCAGTCGAGGTGACAGGGGAAGAGCCTTCTCTGTGGCGGCCCCGACTCTCTGGAACCAACTCCCCCCGGAGATTAGAACTGCCCCTACTCTTCCTGCCTTCCGTAAAGTTCTTAAACCCCACCTTTGCCGTCAGGCATGGGGGAACTGAAACATCTCCCCCGGGCATGTACAATTTATGTATGGTATGTTTGTGTGTGTGCTTGTTAGTATATTGGGGTTCTTTTTAAACTTTTTTAAATATTTAAATTTATTTGGATTTGTTACTATTTGTTTATGCCTTGTTGTGAGCCGCCCCGAGTCCGCGGAGAGGGGTGGCATACAAATCTAAATAATAAATAATAAATAAATAAATAAATAAATAAATAAATTTACTTACCGCCCAATAACCTAATTGCTATTTTCAATGTGGTAAAGAAACATACGCCAGACCTGTCTGCCAAACAGCTTTTTAGGTCCACATTCCACAGTGCTTCGAATAAAGGCCAAGATATATTTCTGCACAGTGCTCTCGGTAGGAGATCCTTACGTAGGAAGAAACAAATCCTTTATATTCAGCAGCGCTGTTCCAAATGAAGTGCAGAGATTTATAATGTTTGATAAAAGTGTAATAAAGCTTAACAGCCTCCCCAGTAGCAGAAAGCCCTCATCATTTGTTGTAATGTTTCTTCTAAACCCGCTTCTGAGCAGAAGCCAAGGTTTTAACTGCAAGGTTGCTGTCAGAAGCCAGCTAAGTCCCCTGGAGCTATGATGAACAAAAGGGGCCAAGGTCTATAGTAAGGCTACAGTCTTTTGATCACTAAAAGCCATTCTCACTGACAAAGTAGTCTTTCCATAGATCCAGTTGCTCAAACACCACCTAGCCTGGTTTCATGGCTACTATCCCTGATTGTTATTGTCCCTCTTGTGCGAGAATGCCATAGGAGGGCGCCATTATCCACTGGGTATGAAAGAACTGATATCAAATGGTAGTGAGGCCGGGCTGCTGAAAAGCCTTTTGAATATGACATTTTTGATCCCCATACCATTTCTAGGTCCACCACATTATGGCTCAATTATATATCTCGTTCAAACCAGTGCCCATAACCTAGCGGCTTGTTTGGCCTACCCTGATATTTAACCTGCGTACAGGGGCCTTATTTCTCCAAATTTGTGTATGCTAAAAATTGTCTTAAAGGGATGCTCGCAGTGCCTTGTAATTCAATGTAATAAATAATCCCTTAAGTTATATGCAACAAAGCATATCATATTGATCCAGCAGGGAATTCTATAGCCAATCACTGCCCCGTAAAATTAAGTTACGAACAAAAACGGGTAGTTAAAGTTTCGATTTAACTATATACATGTATGCACGTGTTACCCATACACGTGCACCAATGCATGCACATATATGCTTATACAAAATGAAACATCCCTACAAAGTATAATAATAATTATACTTATAATGAATTGTACAGTTGTATATATATTAAATTGCACAACATTGAATCAATATATACCTATGTATATATATTTATTTTATTTTATTTATTATTTGGATTTGTATGCCACCCCTCTCCGAAGACTCGGGGCGGCTCACAACAAGTGAAACAATCATGATAATCCAATTAATTAAAATATTTAAAGATTTAAGAAGAACCCCATATACTAACAGACACACACACAAGCATACCATGTATAAATTAAACGTGCCCAGGGGCGATGTTTAATTTCCCCATGCCTGACGGCAAAGGTGGGTCTTAAGGAGTTTACGGAAGGCAGGAAGAGTAGGGGCAGTTCTAATCTCCGGGGGGAGTTGGTTCCAGAGAGCCGGTGCCGCCACAGAGAAGGCTCTTCCCCTGGGGCCCGCCAACCGACATTGTTTAGTTGACGGGACCCGGAGAAGGCCCACTCTGTGGGACCTAATCGGTCGCTGGGATTCGTGCGGCAGGAGGCGGTCTCGGAGATATTCTGGTCCGATGCCATGAAGGGCTTTAAAGGTCATAACCAACACTTTGAATTGTGACCGGAAATTGATCGGCAACCAATGCAGACTACGGAGTGATGGTGAAACATGGGCATACCTAGGTAAGCCCATGACTGCTCTCGCAGCTGCGTTCTGCACGATCTGAAGTTTCCGAACACTTTTCAAAGGTAGCCCCATGTAGAGAGCATTACGGTAGTCGAACCTCGAGGTGATGAGGGCATGAGTGACTGTGAGCAATGAGTCCCGGTCCAGATAGGGCCGCAACTGGTGCACTAGGCGAACCTGGGCAAACGCCCCCCTCGCCACAGCTGAGAGATGGTTTTCTAATGTGAGCTGTGGATCGAGGAGGACGCCCAAGTTGCGGACCCTCTCTGAGGGGGTCAATAATTCCCCCCCCCCAGGGTGATGGACGGACAGATGGGATTGTCCTTGGGAGGCAGAACCCACAGCCACTCCGTCTTATCCGGGTTGAGTTTGAGTCTGTTGACACCCATCCAGGCCCCAACAGCCTCCAGGCACCGGCACATCTCTTCCACACATCTATAAACACCAATATATATATATATACACACCTACATACAAAACCATACATATATACATATATACCCCCCTATAGTATGAATTAATAGTAGGTTAAATAAAACTGAACCCAGTGGTTCCATTAATCCAACCACTTAATCAGTTGAAACTTCCTAAAATTGAGGTAAATAGCTCATCCAGCCCCCATTGTATTTATTCTGCTAGGTAATAAGGGCTAAATCATAGAAATCCCTACCTCGAGTGGAAGTCCCATTTGATTCAACTTGATTAAGAATATTATTATTTTAAAATTTATTGTCCAATAAATCAGTCAAAATTAAAATGCGTAATATATAAATGGGGGTCTTCATATTATCAATATGCCTGAATAGATCAGTGAATAGTTCAATATTGGTAATCAATCAATTATTAATTTGTCACGAAACAAGGAGAAGTCACATTCCAATTATAATTAAAAAAGACAAATTAATTAATCCCACGAACTCAATCCAGGCTGCCATGATTCTACCACATTAATCATGTGGGCTTCAGTGGACCAAATAGATAAGATCTGCCAGCAACTGGAACTATTCTCCTACCGATCACTATCATTATTAACTGATTTATGTACTAAATCTATTGACCAGAAACAACATACCTGTAAACCTCCGCTCCATCAGGGGAACGGGGCCCAAGTCAGCGAGGGGGGGGGGTGTCTACATGGTCCCCACAAGGGGGAGTGGCTGCCATAATGCAATAAAACTTACCTCCCCCCTCTACAGCGCAGATTGCTACACGATAGGTTAACTACCCCAATAACAATAAAATATGCCGACATTTCAGATCAGTGAAGGGAAGGGGAGCATTGCCGGCATGCTCAAGGCATTATTCTACTTACCCCCCCTCCCCCACGAAAGCGAAGCTAGGCGCATCCAAACCTAGGCTCGCGCTGTGCCGGAAACAAAAGGGGGGGTGAAAGGCTCGCCACGTGGATCAAGCCAGGCGCTGCCCTGCGTGTGGTCCATTCAAGGCCCCTGGATTCCGCGGCTAAACACTAACCACGTGGGGGAATTATATTCCTGGACGCAGGGTGCCCTTGCCGATGCTCCCCCACCGCCCTGCTGTAAACCTGAGCTGCCCCGGGTGATCGTTGTTGATCTCAGGGGCTCCGAAACGGTGGCTGCCCACAGGAAGGACCTCGCACGCAACCAGCCGCCCCCGCCGTGAGTCAAGACCTCAGAAAACGGTGGCAGAATAAACCACACGGGGGGGGGGGTAGCGCTAGCCTTGGTTGCCCAGCACCGAAACGCTTTGGCGCGTTGCCAGCCGGGCCGTCAGAGCTTTTGATCACCTGGCTCTCGAGGCTGCACTTATTAGCAGCCAGACCAAGAAGGGGAGAGCCATCTGCAAGGACGACATCCTCCTCCTGATGGGCGCCCGGTGAACAGTATGTTCCCGGGCGCTGGATGCCGTTGCCCCCCACCCCCCGCAAACCTGAGCTGCCCCGGTGATCGTTATCGATCCCAGGGGCTTTGAAAAGGCACTGCCCTCAGTTTCTTCCTTCCTTCCATCAGGGAGAAAAGGCTCGCTGTTCTCTTTTCGCTGGTCCGTTTGGTGGCGAGCTCGGGGGCAAGAGAAGACGGGGGGCAAGCAAGCCCTGATAAAGGGCACACGCCCCGCCCCTCGACTTTCCCAGAATGCCCGAGCGGCCACTGATTGCTCTGGGGCGTTCCCGCGCTATCGCAGGGAACGCCCCCAGCTGATGGGGGAGCCGAGTTGGTTCCCGCCATTGGCAATTTTCGGCCGGACGTTATTTCACCTGGCCTCTCATTTCAACCTGTCTCTCTTGGGGCATCTTATACAGGATCCCCTTCAATCCTGGCACTGCGCTTGGATACTTCATTGAATTCCATCCCATCCTATTCCCATTCCCATTCCCACTCCAACCTATTGCTATTGCTATTCCAATCCCCATTCCATTTTCTCATATTTCCATTCCATTTGCATTTGCATTGCATCCTATTCCCATCCCCACTCCACATCATATTGCTATTGCTATTGTTATTCAATTCTCCACTTGGAGTCTTCCAGGGGTAGAGACAGCAGTTCTCCTTCCGAAGCAGGCATCATTTTTCAGGTTAGGTATAATTGAGCCATCCACTTAGCTGTCATTTATCCTTTTCTATTTCTTACACCTTTCTTAGCATTAGACCCTTTTCCTGAGAGCTAAGTCTTTGCATAAGGTGCCAAAGTATCATAATTTGAACCTGCTCATTCTCACCTCAATGAACAACTTTATGTTGTTTATCCAATGATCTGTTGTTCTGCAAGTTTTAATTGGTTTAAAACATGTCTTTACGCCAAAAATAATAATAATTTGTTTTAACCCTGCTGTTCTGTTCGGGTCGTATGTGACCCGAAGCCAAGTTTGAGTCCCTGTAAAAATTTTTCCCTGCATATCTGAAACTTGAAATTTCATGACTTTTCATCATTTCAGGGGTTCTCTCTATGAGAATTTTTTTGGGGGGGTGGGGGGCTTAGTTTTTGCTGAGCAAAAAAAGTTCCTAATGTTATGTTCGGGTCACATACGACCCGGACCGAAAACACTTCATTTGAAGTGCTTATGTTTGGTCAATTTGAAAACTTTTTTCACTTGGAAAGTAGTCTGAACATTTCTGCACACAATGATATGAAAATTGAAATGAAAAAATTAATCCTTATTGGTTTATTTTGCACATAAATGTGCCCCCCCCCGTTTTTGTGATTTTTTTTCAATTTATGGATAGTTTTGCTTGCAAAATCCATTCTATTTTACTGGAGTTGGTGTGGGATTGGTAGCTTGAACATTTCTGAATATAAGAAAAATATAAAGGAACTGAAAAAAATGATTCTTACTGGTTTTTTAACATCAGAAATAAGGCCTCCCCCCCCCCCTCGGCTGCTTGCAATCATTTTCACTTTTTATTTTTTTATGCTCCAAATCCGAAATATTCTTTAAAATCTTAGGCATTCATTTACTCAATTTAACAATGCTGGTCATCAAAAAATATTTTTGGGGTGGTGGCTAATTGTTTTCTGGGCAAAAAAAAATCATAACTTCAAATCTGTTTCTGTTCGTATATGACAGGACCAAAAATATTTTTTTTAGGTACTTGAATTTAATCTTTTTGAAAACTTTTTCAACTGGAAAACTAGTTTGAACATTTATGAACATAATGATATGAAAATTGAACTGGAAAAATTGAGACTTATATTTTTATTTTGATCAAAAAGCCCCTCCCCCCATCCTTTCTGAATTTCGTGTCAATTTATATTTTTTAAGGCTACAAATCCCTAAGGAATTTTCCCCCAAAAGGTTTGATATACTAAATTGAACATTTCTGAACATGAGAAAAATATAAATGAACTGAAAAAAATGGTTCTTATTGGTTTATTTTTGCCACAAAAGGGCCACCACCCCCGGCCTTGCTGTGTGCCATTATTGTCACTGTTTATACATATTTGTCTATAAATATTTGGAATATCCTTTTGAAAATCAACCACATTGTAGCCAGATAACTAATTTTATGAAAGAAATCCATTTTACTAAAAAAAAGTATGTAAGTTTGAAATTAACAGCATAATTTTTATATAAATTGAAATAAATTTATATGCAAAATAAACCAATATGCATCAATTTTTCCAGTTCAATTTTCATATCATTATGTTCAGAAATGTTCAAGCTACAAATCCCACACCAACTTTAGCAAAATAGAATGCATTCTGCTAGCAAAACTATCCATAAAGTAAAGACTATTTCACAAAAACGGGGGGAGGCACATTTATGTGCAAAATAAACCAATAAGGATTAATTTTTTCAGTTCAATTTTCATATCATTGTGTGCAGTAATGTTCAAGCTACCAATCCCACACCAACTTTAGTAAAATAGAATGCATTTTGCAAGCAAAACTATCCATAAATTGAAAAAAAATCACAAAAACGGGGGGGGGGGCACATTTATGTGCAAAATAAACCAATAAGGATTAATTTTTTCATTTCAATTTTCATATCATTGTGTGCAGAAATGTTCAGACTACTTTCCAAGTGAAAAAAGTTTTCAAATTGACCAAACATAAGCACTTCAAATGAAGTGTTTTCTGTCCGGGTCGTATGTGACCCGAACATATCACTAGGAACTTTTTTCGAACAGAACACAAGGGTTTTAATTAACACAGAAAGGTAGTCTATAGAGAGGTAGTCTACGGAGAGGGGCGGCATACAAATCTAATAATTAAATAATAAATGGCTGCAATTACAAAGACCTATCATAACTAATTATAAAATTTAGGCAAAAGTAAGAAAGTTTATCCTCTTTACAAAAATGTATATACATTTGATTGCATTTGCCTATTTCCAATAAAATGATCTTATTTTATAAAGTTTTAAGATCTATTCATTGTTTCCTTAACATGACATTAGTAATGAATGATTTTTAAAAGTATATTGATTTCTTGCCCAATACTAATTTCAAAGAAATCCTTTGTTCTATTCCTAAAGGGGGTCAGTTATATTGATTTACTACTTTAGGGAGTTAAAGTATTGTAAAACTCCTGCACTAAGACAAAGCCAAATAAATTCCATTATGATTTGTGGCATCTTCCCAATTGATTTTAAAGTAACTTACCAGGACATTTAAATATTTTTGCAATGGGGGATATATTACAAATCTGGCACCCTCCTGAATAAAAAAAATGTATTGCATATTGTATTGTAAAGAATCCTCTTATTTCTTCCCCAATCTATACCTGAGGAAATATAAAGTCATTTTATTTTATGTGTTTATATTTATAATTTTCACAAATAACTCAAGGCAGTGAACATATCCAAAACACCTTCCTCTTCCTATTTTCCTCCCAACGATCCTGTGAGGTGAATTGAGCTGAGAGTGTGTGACTGACCCAAAGTCACCTGGCTGACTTTCATTGCTAAGGTGAGACTAGAACTCATGGTTTCCCGCTTTCTAGATTGATGTCTTAACCACTAGATCAAACTGGATCTAAAGTCATCCTTTACAATTGGAGAGTGTTCTGGTTTCTGGTAGAAATTTAGCAATTACAAATAACTCTTATTAAATGCATCATTTCATGAATAAAGAAACTCCATTTATTTCTCTGCTCTCCTGTAATTCAAACACATTCCATACAGCACTCAGTCCGTTATCTCTCTTAGCTGCATTTCTCACATTCCTCCTTCTGCTTCACTTAAACAAGATTATTTTCCTAACAGCATAACTTTGAAAAACAGCAGCACTGACTGATAACAATACAAAATACTTTGGCTTACTTTAGCATGGCAAAAACACATCCATTTTCCTTTCGGCAATGTTGAAACTCCACCCTTCTTCTCCACTGATACCCTGACATGCCAAATACATCACTACAATATTTAACCCATTCCTCTCCTTAATATCTTCTCCCAGACTTCTGTTCTCTACGTTTTTGGACCCTTCTGAATTTAGGGTTAACTCAGCGAGCGTCTGATTCCTCACTAGATCCTGAACTCATAGCCCCATCCTGTGGCTGGCCTCCCACCTGTTCTACTACCTGTAACCCTGGGCCCCCCACTAATTCATAAACACTATCTGAATCCGAGTCCTCAATATCTTCATCATCCTCCAACTGATCAGGAGTATGTACAACAGAGAGCTCAAGTCCTCTTTTCCATTTTAGGAGTACAACAAGCCATGGCCATTTTGTTGTGGGTGCTGTCAATTTCAGTAACTGTTTACAGTTATTTCAGTGTCACAGTCATGGGATCCCCGGAAGGTGCAATCAGCCTAGCATTTAGTCCTTTAGACTAATGAGAAAAGTCAATGAAATGGAAACTCTCCAAATTAAGTTTACTAGAGCAAAAAAAATTTACAATAACAAATCTCCGGGATCACTAAACTAAGAAATTTTGGATGAAGCTGTGGCCTTCCTGACCCTTGCATAACAGGAGAACAACTCAAAAAAAGAGCTACACAAAGAATTAAAGATTTAGAAACACAAAGTGATATAGCTATCCTTAGTAAAGTGGGTAACTTGAAATGGCTAAGTAAATACAAACATACTTTTCAAGTAGACAGCTATTTGAAGTTACATCTGCCAAAACATCTTAGTGAGATATTTACATGAGCAAGATTCAAACAGCTTGACACAATGGTCAGATATGGGAGATTCCATTCTATACCCGACAATGAGCATCTCTGCATTTGTGGAACGGCAGAGGTAGAAGACCTGGCTCACATCCTATTTGATTGTTGCTTGTATAAGGGGGTGAAAGACAGGTACCTTGGTCCATATCCCAAACAAATGACCCATTGGGATCACCATATTAAAACAACTAACCTTATGTGTGTCCAGAACCTGAAAATAACATTTAACCCAGCACAGTATTTAAGCAAAGTACAGTAGTTCAGTTGAGATCTGCATACATGGGACTGATTGGGGTAGATTGCAGAAACATAATTTTATCATATTTTATCTACATCTTAAATTATTGTATTTTATTCAATTTCATTTTGGAGTGTATTTTATTCCAACTACTTTTTGAATTGTATTTTATTCCAATTTCATTTTAAATTGTTTTTATCAAATTTTAGTAATAATTTGTTTCTGGAACTTTACACCTTGATATTGCCCAAGGGCTAATCATTAAAAACTCATGTCATTACCAATGAGCACCTGCCCTCTCTCCCCCTGTTCCTCTGCATGACTATTCTATTTCAGGTAATGGGAAAATCCTGTTCTCCCCACCTGGGCTTGTCTCCTGTACTTGGCTCAGCTCAAACCTCTCTTTGAAGAAACCCATGCCAAACATATGCATAAAACCAAAGTAAGTTTCGACAGGCAAATCTTATCTAAGCCTACCTCAAAGAGAGTGCTGAATCTTTTCTTATTGGCTAATTGTGTTGAGAAGGAAAATAAATCCCTAGGAACTGACCTTGAATTATTCTGTGTCATGGGTGTCAAACTCGTTACGTCACATTGCCGTCATGTGACATTTTGCAATATTTTTCCCATTTGTGGAACTGGGTGGGTGTGGCCTGCATGTGATGCATCTGGTCTACAGCCCATCAGTTTCACACCCCTGCACAGGAAGCATCTGTGACAGGATAAAGACCCACTAATGAGGGCAATGAACATTATTTTTATAGTTCTCTGCAAGGACTGGTGGGTAAAATTTTAATTCAAGTACAGTATAAGGAAGAACCTAACTGGTAACAATTGATAGTAAGTAGCTGCCACTGAAAAATAGTATCCTTCATGGTATTTATGGTAAAGGACATTTGAATCTGTAAAATGCCTATTGGAATTCCTGTATGGAAATTCATAAGAATCCTCAGAAATAAAGAGGGTAGCAAGAGATGGTGGCACCCAGGGACAAAAAAAAAAGCACATTAGATACTCAAGGAATTGTATTTGAGTTTTTCCTTAATGTCATATTAAGCTTATCTACCAGTGGTAAGAATTCAAACATTTTTACTACCAGTTCTGTGGGCATGGCTTGGTGGGTGTGGCGTGGCTTGTTGGGCATGTCAGGGGAATGATACTGTAAAATTTCCATTCCCACCCCATTCCAGGGGAAGGTTACTGCAAAATCCCCATTTCCTCCCAATCAACTGAGACTCTGGAGGCATAGAATACATGAGGGGGGCAGTCAGAGGTGGTATTTGTCGGTTCTCTGAACTACTCAAAATTTCTGCTACTGGTTCTCCAGAACTGGTCAGAAGCTGCTGAATACCAGCTGTGCTATTTTACTTCTTACAATTGGGTATTATATCATTTACACAGAGTGACATAGTGGTTAAAATAGTTCTAGTATCTCCTTTAGTAATTTTGTTTATGGAATGTCCTGGAGGAATAAGAGCAATTTCCACTGATTATGAGTCACAGTTTGGAGGCCTGAGAAGGCACTTATGTATCATTCATATGGGATTATTGAATTACCAAACTGATAGATTTGAAACGGACTATTGTATAACAATATGAGACAGATCATCTTACAAAAGGGATATTGTTTCCAGTGTGCATTATAACATAAATCTATGCAGTGTTTGCTTAGACCAGGCTGAAGAGCCATCTTGCAGTTCATTGCTTAGTACAATCAGACCTCTTGAAAAAGTTCAAAGTCAAGAATAAAGGGATTTTCTCCCACCATATGCCCTCACGTTCACAGGTACATTACTTCTGAATATGGATGATCCATTTAGTTATTATAACTAGTTGATTTCTCAACAAATGTGAATAGATAACAGATCTTTCAATAATATGTATTTTTCAAAGAACTCAGCAGACCTTAGCCAATAGAGCCAAAATGAGGGTTCGTTGTACAAAGATTGTGCCCCAATGAAAGAATTCAAATAGGACAGTCAAAATTACATCATTTTATCTTATAACTTTCCCATAACATACGTGCTCTTCATGTTTTAGTCTCCAGGTCTTTAATCATCTTAGTTGTACTTCTTTGCACTTTTTTCAGAGTCTCAACATATTTTTTGTAATGTGGTGACCAAAACTGAATGCAGTATTCCAGATGTGATCTTACTAAGCCTTTATAAAGCAATATTAATACTTCATGTGATTTTGATTCTATGCCTCAAGAATTGTATTTGGTTTTCTTGGCTACTAAGGCACACTGCTGACTCAAGTTTAAGTGATTGTCCATTAGGACTATTAACACACTAGTAACTTACAGCATCTATAGAGCATCACCCAGTCATTACAATGGTATAAACATAATCTCATTACCATTACTTTAACACAAATATGGTTGGATGAACATGAGTGTCAAACTCATGGTGTCACATGATGTTTTGCAACATTTTTTTCCCATCACAGAACTGGTGGGGGTAGCCTGTGCATGGCCGGCCGTGGGCCACCAGTTTGACACCCCTATTTTACAAGATATTTCAGGTTCCCACTGAATTCAATTCAATTTATAAGATTTGTATGCCGCCCTTCTCCGAAAACCCGGGGCGGCTCACACAATAAATATAAAAACAAAACATATATAACAAATCTAATATATTTTAAAAGTACAAATGAAAACGCTTTATAACACTCAGTCAGACAGTCCAATCACACCATGCATCACATTTATTGTTCAGAGGGGCAAGGTCTAATTGAAGAAATGTTGTATTTCTAATGAGTAAAATAGATGCTAGGACTAGGCTACTGTGTGACGATATAGGAAGACACCCAAATCCAGCGGCACATAAAGCAGCTGCATAACTATGAATCAATGTAGGCAACTCCACTTGGGTAAGCAGTGGGTACATATGCACACTGCTCACACAGAATCATCTTCCTACTCCTACTCCCCTCAGCCTGGTCTGCAAATGTTGAAGAACTCTGCCATAAAGTAATCCTGGTCACAACACTGTAAATTCAACATCACTTCACCTTTTTGCTTTTTTGGCTACTTCCAAATTTGGGACTATAAATCCATTTTAATGTAGTTTTTGATTTAACTATATTTCTATGACATTCAGTTAGTGTGATTCTATCAATCATTACCATTTATTATCAATAATATAAATTCCTACACTTGGAAAGAGATATTTGCCAGACTACCATCAGATATACCGTAGTTACACAGTCTTGTTCTTGTTAATGGTTCTTTGCTTGCTTGCTTTCCCCCCTTTTTCTTTTCTGTTTAAAAGGTCTTTATGTAACTGGTTTACTATCAGCATCATTTTTTTCCCTCTATGCTCGTTAATTACTATCAGTGAATGCTTCAAATTTCCCTGCTTTAAGGGCATCTGATAAAATTATTATGATAACACTGACAGGGATAATAATGTACAATTCTCTCTAAATACAGATTTATGAGATGAAGTGGACTGATAGGAGCATCATTATTGGACTGGAATTTCCTCTATTACAGTTATCAGGTTGCCCCAACATGCTACTTCAACAATGCTATTATAATACTGAATAGGCGCTCTGGCGCAATCTTTGGTGCCATCTGCAGTATGCTGTCTGGAATGTCAAACTATTCTTGAAACTGCTATAAATAAAAACCCATTGATTAAATGTACTTTGTGTTTTCTTACTTTATCTGTTTCATTTGTCTCCCACCAAAAACCTTTTAAAAAACCAAAAGTTTAGAGTTTCAATTTCTGAATCCACTTTTCTATTTACTAATAATTTTTCCATCTTGAAACAGGCATGCAGAACTTGAAAATGGTTTAATGAACTGAAAGGTCATAAGTGCTTTCAAGTGTTGAGAAGCTACATTATTGTTTTCTTGCCATTATGATCTTTTATAGATGCTACTGCCTGTGGGAAACCACAGAGCAATAGCCTAGGTATCAAACTAGCCCCTAGCACCACTTTCTGAATGTGGCAAAATAGAAAGGAACAGACACAATCTCAAACAGTGTTCCTGGGTCCCATTTGCCAGACATGCAATAATCATTGTGGTATCAAAGCATGCTGAATGGTCCTGGAAACCTAGTGGGGTACATTGTTCTGTATTTTTTTTAACTATGAATAATGTGTTGCTTCTGTTCTGTGATTTCTATATTGCTAACACAGTTTCTCAACAATCAAAAAGATGCCACAAAACACAGAAGTCAAACTGATCATATTAATGGTACAAGGAAATATTCAATTATAACAGCAAAGATGGAGGCAGTATTTAACTGTACAACAGATTGTGGACTGTTTACATGTTCATTAATCCTAGATTAAGCTACAATGAAAGCAGAAAGCCAACCTTTTTCCATGTTACGATGTTGAGCACATCTACATACTATTGAAACAGTCATATCTATTTGTAACCTTCAATTGGGCAAAATAGTGCATCACAGGGCAACGTGTTTTGAATCAATGTAGCTCAAACAAAATAAATTAAAGAATACCACCAAATCCAGGACTTCTGTGGAAATGAAATTTGGGAAGCTGTGGCCACTTCAGCATCACTGTACTGCTGTTGCTTCAGTATCACCATTCTGCCACAGTCAACCATAGTCACATCATCCTCATTTCCAACAATCACCAAAAGGTTCCCTCACCTTTTGATTAAGCATCTTATATTTATCAAGAAATCCAATTATAAAGATATTGTAAAAAATTCTGAGGAATGTGCATTTTTCCCATTGAGATCTTTCATTCTGCTAAACACAAAATTTAAAGAGATAGACTGGGCAATAACCTGACATTTTTTTTAAATTTAGCTTTTATCCTCTAATTTTCCAGGCAGCCCAAACAGCAACAAATTTCTGTAACAGTTGCCAACCTATGGGGCATACTATGGGTCTTTGATAATTGAAAGTTCAATGATATGAGACTTCTCAAAGTATATCTTATATTATTTGGATCTCAGAATATGCAAGGACCGTGCTATGCCTGATTTCTAAATGGATGCAACATAGGAAAAAAGCAAGGCACAGATAGTCAGAAGGATACAATCACAATTCATTTCTCATGATTACTAATTGCTAGTGCAAGAGTATGTACAAATGCTCAGAAAATAAGGCCTAATTGGTCTGAGAAAAAAACCCAGGTGCCAATCAAGATAAGTACAGGTTTCTATTTTGATTCCAGCTGTTAGTCATTATTCATCTAAGCTGTTTGCTATAACTACTATAGTCCCAAAAACCAATTGAATATTTGCTATGAACTATTGTCCCCCAAACAATGGAATATTTTTATAATAAAGAAGAATCTTCTCATTCCTCTGACTCAATTTTTTCCACTATAGAAATATTTCATTGATTTTATTGCAGCTTTCAGGTATAGGGTGGAATTATAGGCAAAGAAGCTGAAAAAACAAGATGATGTGGGCTAAAATAAAAGCAGAGGACTCTATTACTTATGGAATTCCTTTCAAATTTCCGGGAAAATACAAGACAACTGGATTTGGACATTGGGTGTGAGCATTCTGGAAGCATGACTTATGTGCACTGCTTCAATTCTTCCACAAAGTCATTTTATCATTCAAATATATAATTATTTTGCTTATCCAAAATATATGTATTTTAGTGTATGAATCCTCAGGAATTAAGGGAAACATGTTCCACATAAGGATGTTTGTTTGTTTATCTATCTATCTATCTATCTATCTATCTATCTATCTATCTATCTATCTATCTATCTATCTATCTGATTTGTATGCCGCCCCTCTCCATAGACTCGGGGCGGCTAACAACAGTAAAAAGACAATATGAACAAATCTAATATTAAAAGTAATGTAAAAAACCCCAATTTAGGAAACCAATCATACATACAGACATACCATGCATAAATTTTATAAGCCTAGGGGGAAGGGAATATCTCAATTCCCCCATGCATGACGACAGAGGTGGGTTTTAAGGAGCTTACGAAAGGCAAGGAGGGTGGGGGCAACTCTGATATCTGGGGGGAGTTGGTTCCAGAGGGTCAGGGCCACCACAGAGAAGGCTCTTCCCCTGGGTCCCGCCAAACAACATTGTTTAGTCGATGGGACCTGGAGAAGGCCAATTCTGTGGGACCTAATCGGTCTGATGCTTTATATATGAACTTTATGATGATGCTTTATAGGTCATAACCAACACTTTGAATTGTGACTGGAAATTGATCAGCAACCAATGCAGACTGCGGAGTGTTGGTTTGACATGGGCATACCTTGGGAAGCCCATGATTGCTCTCGCAGCTGTATTCTGCACGATCTGAAGTTTCCGAACACTTTTTAAAGGTAGCCCCATGTAGAGAGCATTACATTGTTGATGTCCAGATCTAACATGCAGTCTTCCATGCCTGTTCAGTTTTTTTCTGTTCTTCTCTGGAATTATTTCTCCTCTATATTGCCTTGGTACTGCTTCTCCCCTTCGCACCGCCTTGTATCAGAATATGATGTCTTTCACTGCTGTCTTTTGTACACTTAGATCCCGGTTCAGATAGGATAAAAAAGTTTTCTTTCTCGTTTGATGCGGTTCCAGATTTCACTTATTCTTGGCTGGAAATTGCATCTGATCCTCGAGAAGCACGGCAAGAACCATATGCCACTGGGAATGTCAATTTAAAATTTATATTATAATTAAGTACAAAAATTAAATTTTATTTAATGAATCAATTTTACATATTCCCATCCTGCTATCCGCTTGCAAGAAACAACACGATTTGGAAGCTGGGAGATTTTGCAACTTTCTAAAGAGCCTCCCATGCGGAGAAAACATCACCCGCGTCTTACAATTTGAGAAAGATTTGAGAAAGCGAAAATCAGCGTTGTAGGGCCGGGAGTTGCAGTCCGCCGATTTGGCTGCGGGCAATTTTTTCCCTTTTTAATCAGGCACTGCGCGGGGCAACTAAACGCCGGGGAAGGGTCCTTCTTCCTCTTGCGTCGCACTGCCTTCTCGGGAAGATTTCGCTACTCGTTACTTACCGCTATCACCGCCCGAGGCTTGCAACGGGCGACGGATGGGCCGCTTGCGCTGCGTTGGGGATCATGATGCCCGGGGAGACCCCGCCGGCGGCCAACACAGCGGCGATCGCGGCGGAGGCGGCCACGGCCTGCGCCAACTGCGGAGCCCTTCAGCAGGTGGAGCTCTTAATCTTTTGCCTCTTTACCTATTGCAGCACGTCGTGCGGGGTGGGTGGGGGTGGGAAGGTGTTTTACTGTATTGGGCAGTCCTGTTTTAAGACGGCCTTATGGAATGAATGACCGGCAGTGTTTTAGGGACGGAGCCAAGTGCGCGGTGTGGTTAATGGTCTGATTTCCTTGGGCTCTCTTTGACGTACCCAACCACTTTTGCATCCTCCAGCGAGGGATGAGCTGTCCAATTTTGTATTAATCAGGAGACCGAGTTGGAAGGGACCTTACAGCAGTGTTTCCCAACCTTGGCAACTTTTAGACACGAAACTTTATGCCATTTCAGACAAATGGTTATCCAATCTCTTCTTTAAAAGTTTAGTGTTGGAGCACTCACAACTTCTGGAGGCAAGTTGTTCCACTGATCAATTGTTCTAACTGTCAGGAAATTTCTCCTTAGTTCTATAGTACTTCTCTCCTTGTTTAGTTTCCACCCATTGCTTCTTGTCCTCCCCTCAGGTGCCTTGGAGAATAAGTTGACTTCTTCTTTTATTACTATTATTATTTATTGGATTTGTATGCCGCCCCTCTCCGCAGACTCGGGGCAGACTTGTGGCAGCCCCTGAGATATTGGAACACTGCTATCATGTCTCCCCTAGTCCTTCTTTTCATTAAACTAAACATATTCAGTTCCTGCAACCATTCTTTATATGTTTTAGCCTCCAGTCCCCTAATCATCTTTGTCATTCTTCTCTGCACTCTTTCTAGATTCTCAATATCCTTTTTATATCCAGGTGACCAAAACTGAATGCAGTATTCCAAGTGTGGCCTTACTAAGGCATAATAAAGTGGTATTAACACTTCATGAGATCTTGATTCTATCTCTATGTTTATGCAGCCTGTTGGCTTTTTTGGCAGCACACTTATGGCTCATATTTACTGAATTTTTGGATATAAGACACACCTAAATTTAGAAGAGGGAAAAAAAGGTTTTTGGGCCCATTTTTGACCCTTCTCCAGTTTTTATATTGCCTGTTTTCAGGGATTTTTTTACCCATTTTCAAGCCTTTCTTCAGCTGGTTTGAGAGGCTATTTTGGCCCATTTTGAGGCTTTTTTCGTCCTGTTTTCCGGGCTTTTTCTGGTTTATTTTTAAGGCTTTTTTGACCCATTTCTGAGGCTTTTTGAGCCATTTTCAAGGCTTTTTTCAGCCCATTTTTTCCAGAAAAAACCCCCCTATTGGATTGTCAATGTAATTTTGGGGTGATAGTTGCCCTAGTTGAATTGTGCTGATTTTTTGTTTAAGTTCCTTGGAAATGTAGTTTGCCTTTAAAGCGAAACAAATGTCCACATAGTCATTGTTGTCCTAGTATTTTGTAGGTTTTTGCCAATTTAGAAATGAAAAATTTAAAGAATTCCAATAGTAAATACCTTACACAATCTTAGAAATGGAATGCGTATTTCAGCATTATTGTATAATCTGAAGTCATCTCACAAAGAAGTATGTGTAATGTAACCAAGGAATAGTGCATTTAAATCATCCCTTTCAGTATGATCGTGCTTTCTTGAGAGCAAGCCCCCTTGCCAGATTTCCATGTAATTTAATACCCAAAATAAGACATCCGCTGATAATAAGCCCAATCGGGCTTTTGAGTGCATGGTAACAAGCACTTATTTCAAGGTTCAAAAAAATATAAGACAGTGTCTTATTTTTGTGGAAACAAAATGTAAGTGGAGATATAAAATATAGTCAATGTTAATATTAGATTCTATTAACTTTTACCCATTATAAAACTTTTCCTATTGCTATTAATAATGAATGTATCCTTAAAATACTAGAATTCATTTTTTCAAGTGACATTGATGTCCAAATGATCAGGTTGGATTTCAACCTGAATCCAACCATGAAATTTCATGAATGTTACAATAAGTGCTGTTGTCTGGTTATTTTGAATACTATTTAAGATGAAAAAACACTATGGGAATGTGAATCAATTCATTTTTCTTTAGTTATCTTTAGTTTATAGAAGGACAACTCAGAAAAGGTGAAAAGATTAATATTCTTAAAGTTTTTCATCCTAAAAAGTTTTTAAAATATCTTATCTCTTAATTATATTTTGCTTTCATTTATTTACTTTGATGTGTATTTCTGACCACTAATTGTTTAGAAATTCAGATTTTTTTTCTTTTTTATTGTATTCTTCATTCTTTTTACCTTAGTCTTTGACTTTCACTTTTCCATGCCATCATAATGTTCTTTCTTAAAATTATTATTAGCTTGCTTGTAGTGCTATTTATTAATTTTCTCTATCTTCAAGTGAAACGTTGACTTAGCAGAATTCTCTCCCTTCCCTTCCTTCTCTCTTCCCTACAATAAGAGGTTGATAAGTATATTGTGGTTCAGATGCAGATTTAAATTCCGTGTGATCTATAATTTTTTTACCTAAGTGCTTATTTACGCATGTTACATTTAAAAAGCAAGAGTGCATTTTCAGCAGTACACTGCTTGCATCTTTTCATTGGTGGAATAAAGGAAACAATATAATGGCTTGCAAAGTTATCCACAGATTAGAGATTTTTATCTTGCATAGAAGTGTGTGATAAAAATGGTATTTGGTTATGTTTTGGAATATGAGCCAGAAACAAATCTGACTACTGTACTCTTGCCCTTACCAAGTAATTGCCCTTATCATTAGCAGGGAATACTGTATTATTTTGGCTGGTAATCCAATATGCAGTTTCTCTGTAGAGATGTTTCCAAGTTGAAATGGTTAGCAGATGATACCATCATTTCCCAGGGGATACCCAGTTAGGGTCTCCTTTCATGTTCCTTTTAATGATCCCACTGAAATGGTACCACACTTTCAGACTGCTAGGTTGGAAGAAGATGGGGTGAATAACAGGAGCTCACAGGAGCTCACTTCGCCACCCAGCAGCACTTGGGTCTCGAACATAGCTCTGCAGATTGTCAAGCCAGCGTTCTCACTAAGTGAGTCACTGCTCTCCTAAGCATTAAGTGAAAGTTGATTAGAGCAATAATGGTCAGTAAAGTTTGATATTTATGGGCAGTTCTTAAGATCACAATGCACAGGAAAGACTGTAACTTGGAATATCAAAAGAATAAATTCATGAGTTAAGGACAGGATTGAGTGGAAAAACGAACAAAAGTAAAATTGATAAACTATATTAGAAAATAGATAAACTGTATATCTATGGTATTTGGGGAATGTTGGTTACTAAATGAAGGTACAGTGATCCCTCGAGTTTCGCGATCTCGATCTTCGCGAAACGCTATATCGCGATTTTTCCACCCGATGACGTCACTCTCTTCCTTCCTTTCTCATCTTTCTTTCTCTCTCTCTTTCTCCATCTTGCTTCTTCCTCTCTCACACTCTCTTCCTCCCTCTCTCATCTCTTTCTTTCCTTCTCTCTCTTTCTCTATCTCTCCCCCTCTTGCTGGCGGGCGGCGGGCGGGCGAGCGGGGGCATCAGCGAGGAGCCGGGGTTTCCCCTTTGCGTGGGCGGCCGGGAAGACCCAGGGAAGGTTCCTTCGGCCGCCCAGCAGCTGATCTGCTCGGTAGCGCAGCAGCAGCGAGGAGCCGAATCGGGATTTCCCCTTTGCGTGGGCGGCGGGGAACGCAAACTCCACCATCTACGCATGCGCGGCCATAGAAAAAAAGGGCGCGCATGCACAGATGGTGTTTTTACTTCCGCAACCCTACATCGCGAAAAATCGATTATCGCGAGGGGTCTTGGAACGGAACCCTCGCGATAATAGAGGGATCACTGTAGTCTAGTATTATGCAGTTGAATATATGTAAAGAAGGAAAGCTGTAGGTTTAGCTATGAAAGGACTAAAAGTCAGAGGATATGAATTGGCATCATGGTTGTGGTTCATAGGAAAGGAGGAATCTATAAAATGGCAATAGTTTTATGCTATGCTGTGGTGAATGGTAGTAGTGGAAATAGGAATTTGGGGGGAATTATTCAATATTGTAAATGGATGTAAACAATAGGGAAAAACAAAAACAAAACATATTGTCCTATTTGGGGGAAAACATATGAATGTGAATGTAATTGGTGAATAGCTTCTTTAGAAAAAGGCCTGTTTGTTTTGAATCTATGGTTTAAGCATAAATCTGTTTATAAATGGATATTTGTTTTTATTCATTCCAGTATTGACATTCAGCCCCAATCAGAGAGTCCAAATGGATCACAATCAGTAAAAAAAAAAAAAATTCAAATAACCACACCCAATTCAAAAATCAATTTTGGATGTCTAATTAAAATAGAACTAAATCCAACAATTCCTCAAACCATAAAGTTAAGGGAACCCCTTGTACTCTTAATATCTGGCAAAACAAAATCATTTTTACCTTCCTCCTCTCCTGAAAATAGACTGTAGGCAGGGTCTATATTGCCCTTTGGTAGTAAGGTGTTTACAAAATGATGGGGTAGTGATTCAAAAGGCCATAACTCTTTTTTCCTCTCCTTTTTTTATTGCGGGTATGGAGACTAATACTTAAGCACTCCACCGTCACATGATTGTATTTCTCTGCTTGACAACTGACTGGCATTTACAATCAGTTGCACTGTCCCACATGACTACACTTTGCAACATTTTTTGCCAATTTTCTGCCCATTGCATATCTGGATTTGCTGAACAGCCATACAGTGTTGTTAAGCAAACTAGATGGTGGTGGTGTCACTTTTTTTTCTTTTTTCTTTTATTAGTTTGTAATATAAAATACATTAAAAACTAATTAAAACACCCCTTTCCAATGATCAAAAGATAGTTGTAAAGTCAACTCAGGCCACTTGGTGATTTGCTTAATAACCTACAACAGGGATGGCAAACCTTTTTTTCCTCGGGTGCTGAAAGCGTATGTGTGCACACTATCACGCATGCGCAAGTGCCCACACTCATAATTCAATGCCTGGGGAGGCCAAAAACAGCTTCCCCCATCCCCCAGAGGCCCTCTGGAGGCTTGAAACCCCCTGTTTCCCAAATGTGGTGGGCCCAGTAGGTTCATGTTTCTCCCTCCCCAGGCTCCAAAAGCTTCCCTAGAGCCAGGGGAGGGTAAAAATGCCCTTCTCCACCCCAAACCCAGAGGCTCTCTGGAAGCCAGAAATGCCCTCCCAGAGCCTCTGTGCAAGCCAGAAATCAGCTGGCCGGCACACACAGGCATGTTGCAGCTGAACTAGGGCAACAGTTCGTGTGCCAGCAGATATAGCTCCATGTGTCATCTGTGGCACCCGCGACATAGGTTCACCATCACTGACCTGCAACAACCAAAATTCTGGGCTCTACCTAAATATATAAGGACTGGGAGATTAATGTCTACCAGCAGCAGCAAAGATGAAATGCAACATCAAACCTGAAATTTATTTACTGTTGTGGCTTTTATGCTGCCCCAATAAAAATTTAAATGAGATCTAGAAACTCAAAAACAGTGATGTTGAACAATAGGGTGGATAACACACCAGTAGTATACTCAGCCTGTCTGTACAATGCAATTTCAAATATATTTAGTCACATCCAATCGTAACTGGACACCTGATAACTATCTCCCATAGTTCTTTTAAACTATATCCAGTTTAGTGGGCTTAAGATGCCAAAAAAGCTAACAGTAACCCAGGTCCCTGAAAATACACACAAACACTCACATAATTATTATTCACTATTGCTATTTTCTACTCTTCCCACTGCTGCTACAACTTCTGCTCCTCTACTTACTACTACTTGTGAGTAGTGCTAGAGAAAATATCAAATTTTTTGCTGCTTTAGCGCCTGCTTTACACTTTTACACAATAATCCCCCTCTCTCTCCTACACACACTCAATTATTTCATAGTTAACCTTGCAATGCTGTCCTTGAGGAGAGGGTTTAAAGAAAAGGGAAGGAAGCAACACAGATGCTGCCAATTTTCTGGCCAATTGTTCTCAAATTACTGTAACCTCTGCTGTCCCAGCATTCTGTGAGACCTACTAAACTACCAAAACTAAGACAAATGTCAGATATGGCGCTGCTTTATTCTTGCCCAAACAATTCTCAATTATACATGCAAAATCTTTGTAATGATCCATAAGAAAGCATTTTGAACAAGGTCTTATTGCACATGAATTCACTAAAAGCAGTCTGAGGCTGGGAATTCAGCTACCCATATTACAGGAGGCAGTTGCACTAGAACAGTGGTGGCAAACCTTTTTGAGACCAAGTGCTCAAACCGTAACACAACACCCACGTATTTCTCTCCGAGTGCCAATAGGGCAATTTACTGTATTTTTCAGACTATAATACACACCAAGATTTTGAAAAGGTAAGTAAGAAAAACGTTTTTTTCTGCCGCCCCACCCCTCCCCGAGCACTTTTCAGGTATCTCCAAACCTCTGCACACCCCGCTCTTCACAAAAACGGGTGAAAACCAGGACCATTTTTGCATAAAAATAGAGCACACAGAGGGTTTGGACGACTGCAGGGTACTTCTTAGGGCTGAGGGAAGGCACAAACACCCCAGTTTTTGTGAAAAACAGGCTGTTTTTTTGCAAAAACAGGCACAGGGGCAAACACCCACAGCGCTCCTACATTTCTGCCTTTGGTGGTGTCCCAGATCTTTGTATTTTTTCCTCCCAGCATGCCCTAGCTTTCTCCTCCATTCCTGTCATGGAGATGCACTTATTTATTTATTTATTTATTTATTTATTTAATTTATTAGATTTGTATGCCGCCCCTCTCCATAGACTCGGGGCGGCTAACAACAATAATAAAACAACATATAGCAAACCTAATACAGTGGTACCTCAAGATACGAACCCCTCGTCTTACGAACAACTCATGATACGAACCCGGGGTTCAGAAAAATTTTGCCTCTTCTTACGAACTTTTTTCGAGTTACGAACCGGCGTTCGGAGACTGCTGGGAAGCCGCGCGGCTGTTTTAAAAGGTGACAGCCGGGCGGCGGGGCTTCCCAGAAGCCTCCCGAACGCCGGTTCGTAACTCGAACAAAGTTCATAAGAAGAGGCAAAATTTTTCTGAACCCCGGGTTCGGTTCAGGAGGTTGCTGGGAAGCCCCCCAGCCCGACTGTCACCTTTTAAAACAGCCACGCGGCTTCCCAGCTGTCTCCCGAAGCCGAACGCGGAAGTTCGGCTTTGGCGTTCGGCTTCAGGAGACAGCTGGGAAGCGGCGCGGCTGTTTTAAAAGGTCGCAGCCGGCCTGGGGGGCTTCCCAGCACCCCCCGAACCCCGAGTTCGGGGGGGTGCTGGGAAGCCCCCCAGGCCGGCTGTCACCTTTTAAAACAGCCGCGCGGCTTCCCAGCAGTCGCCGAAAGCCGTTTTTTTGCGGGGGTTTTTTGGTTGCACGGATTAATTGACTTTACATTGTTTCCTATGGGAAACAATGTTTCGTCTTATGAACCTTTCGTCATACGAACCTCCTCCTTGCACCAATTAAGTTCATATCATGAGGTATTACTATATTTAAAATAATTAAAAGACCCTTATTTAAAAAAAACCTGAACATACACACAAACATACCATGCATAAATTGTATAGGCTTGGGGGAAGGGAATATCTCAATTCCCCCATGCCTGACGACAGACACATTTCTTCTATAGCATTTTTTATTGGTTTGGTTTTATTTATCTTATTTTTATAACACAACCTTACCAATAATGGGAAATCTTTCTAGCTTCTTTTTGTAAAATTACTGTGTTGTGGTTAGCTCTGACCCAGCTCCTGCCCCAAGGAATGTGCAGGTGGATGTGAGGGAAACATTCACATGCCGCAGGCCTGTTTTGCTCCCGATGGAATCTGCCGACGAAGCCTTCTCTGACCAAAGAAGCGTGAGTGACAGGGAAGAGGGGAGTTTGGCAGACAGCCCAGGAGGAGATCAATCATCTGTATCATCCTTGGATTCTGAACAAGAATTAAAGACACATCCACGCATGCGTAGACTGATGCATAGGAGACAACAACTGAAGGATTATTACAAGAGAAAGTGAGGCCACCTGTGGTTGGGTGGGGCTGCTGTAATTAGTGCTACAGATAAAAGTGCAGCTTGGTGTTTTAGCCTCATGGCAGTTTATCTGATTCATTGTTTCGTCAAGATCGTGGTTTTTGCTCTTCATGATTGTGTGTGTGGACTCTCTGGACTTTAGAATTGGACTCAATTTCCCAGTTATTGGGTGAGCAATTGGACTGCATTTAACCTGTGCCTTGTGTGTAGCAGAAAATCCCTTTGACATTTAAAAAGGGAGCTGTTTTTGTTTTTCTGTTTATAAAACCTTTTGGGTTTTCCTTTTATCGTGTGGTGTGTGTCTTCCTGGACTAATTACCCTGTAATTACGGGCGGTTGAAACACGCTGGCAGAACATACTATAGCAGATCAAAACTTATTAAAAATGTCCTGTATAGGGAATGTTTCTATTAAATCTCTAGTTTGATTTAAAATATTTGTATATAATAGTTTTATAAAATATTTTTATGAGAGTGCAAACTTTGATAATGATTTGGAAAAACAGTTCAGAATTTATGCAGGTGCTGTACTTCTCTGCTGTGGATGAAGGCAGCCCATTTAGAAAAAAAGATTGTACAAGGTTCAAAGCACTTTCTCTAAATCAAAGTCTGACGGCTCTAATAAATATTCTTAATAATTTGTCATCTTTTTTTGCAGAATTTGAATGAATATATTGCTGCCTTAATAGCTTTAAAACAAAAAATAATTGATGATGAGTAAGTACTTTTTCATGTATTTTTGCTAGCATTTATTTATTTTTGTAGTTCTAAACCATTGTTCGAATATAATTGGGGACTAGGTAGGCTAGGAATATGTGATAGTGGAAATAAATTGGGCATAATAACCATAAAGAGTCTAACACGGAGTATAATCCATGTTATAATCTATAAAGTTCTGATAAAGTAAATCTGGCATAATTTGCTGCTATGATAACAATGTTTTTCACATGAAATACCTATGACTATCCCCAAAAAGTGTTTGGAAACATTTTAACTTGAATACTCTTTGGAAGCCATTTTATACCAACCACTAATTAATTTTCACTGAAATCATTTTCTTCCAAGTACAGCTGATGCGCTGGTTTTCACTTCCTGAGTCCTAAAATATAATTAGGCAACCTTTTGTCAGCCATGGAGTACAACTCTCTCCTACCAGTTATATCGCCGCAAAATGACTTTTTGTGTCTTTTTGACACGATAACATTGTTAGAATGAGTGGAGCAACTACTTGGGGCATATTTGGACATGTGAATGGATTTAAACACTGGAATGGGAGCAAAACTTTCTTCCCATCCTCACCCTTACTTAGGAGAGAAACCAGGAAACTGCACTATCAAATACCAAGCATTTTCCTGACAAATATTTACAATATAATCTTGGATGATTGAGAACTACAGATGAGCCATGGGTTTCCCATGGATGGGTCTGGTGGTGTAAAGGATCACATTTTGCTTTCTATTGTAGCGTGGTATCAAGGGGTCTTTAGGGAGAGGGCAAGGGACATTAAGATGACAAAACATACATCATGGCAAGGTGTTGCAACGTATTTTGTTTGCATTAAAAGTGGCATGTGCATCATGACATCGCTACGTTCATATCGTCATCTTTTTTTGGGACGTCCTATGGACACCACAATCTAGCATTTCAATTTTGCACAGTAAAATGTCAGTAGTTCTTGCCAGTTAATGTGTAGTAAGTAACAAGGGATAGCTAAAGATCATGGGAAAACCTTGGCTATGGTTGTCTTCCTGAATGCCAAGGCTATTAACTCTCAGGCCTGGAAATGGGGCAGTGTGGAATCTTTGTTGGAGTTATGGCCAAAATTAGGATTTTTATGGAAATTCAGTCATGCCAATAATGTATGTGTAAAGATTGCATTGATTAATTAATTAATTCATCATTTTTATATAGTGGTCCGTCTCGTGTGATTTATAAAAAAGTTAAAAAAAACTGGTACAAAAAATTAATAAGTATTACCATTATGATTAAAAAGCAAGGAGAGGCAACAGATATTAACATCAGTAGAGTCATCTCAACAATAATGATAGGTAGGTAGGTAGGTAGGTAGATAGATAGATAGATAGATAGATAGATAGATAGATAGATAGATAGATAGATAGATAGATAGATATTTGATGTTTGTTTGATGGTTTATGCGATTTGTAGGCCGTCCAACTCCTTACGTACTCCGGGCAGCTAACAGCAATATAAAAAACAGCAATATAAACAAAACAATAAACAATAAAACAATTTTAAGACTTTTAATTAAAACATTCATTCATTCATTCGGGGCAAGATGGAACCGTTCACCAGCTCCAGGACAGACAGACAGACAGATGCTATGATTGTAGTATATGCTCACTTAAGGATGTGGGAGCACTTCCCCCACAATTGTGTGTCTCACCCCTCGACTGTTTACAGCCCTTGATATACTTACTTGAAAGCAGTTTAGTCCGCAGGGTGAAACAGATCCACATCTCCACTTTTGGGGATACATTTATAAAACAAAAATGTCTGCTGTAAGAAATCAGATCTCAAACATATCTTATATTTGCTCAAAGGGAAAAGAGAACTTCCCTTTTCTTCTTCTAAACATAAGAGACCATTTTCTGTAGCTACCAGACAATGTTATTCAAGATACGCAGTTTAGATTTTGGTCTCTCACGTTATTTTTTTCCCTTTTGCCAGACAGCAATTTGTCTTGTTCGTTTGCCATGTATATTGTTTGTCATCTAATCCTTCTCCTGTCCTTTTTCTTACAGCCACCTACTCGCAGAATACCAACAAAAGTGCAATGATATCCTTTTCTGCATTAAAAAAAATCCCTGTATTTGCTTTGCTTTATTGTTGGAAATTTAAATTGTTGCATTTTCAATAGTGGCATGGGAAGCTTTCAATAAGTGATGAGTAGTGTTTTAATGAAATACTAAAGTGCATATACTATATATTTTATTCATTCTGACTTCTGAAATCTTGCTGGTGTAATCTGCCTGGGCTTCGATTACCCAGAGTTGCATCAGGCATTACCAGCTTGATAGAGAGCAGCAGCCGCACCAACTTTAGTAGAAAGCATCTGCTTTGTTTCCATAACAATGAGTTTGTGTGAGAAGAGGGGTATCCTATACAAAGCATCCATAAAAGTGAGAGTCTCCAATTATTGCAGTGATTTGGCTCTTCAGTCATCAAGCTAACTGATAACTTCAAGATATTTTTTTTTAGAAAAAAACATTGAATGCTGATACTTTTATACCAAATTTAAAAGGAATGTCTGCTAGTAAAGAAGCAGGGATTAAGGGACATAATCCCTTATCCATTCACAAATCCATGAATCAGTAATTGGTATCCAGATGTTGGCAAAAATCCCTAAAGGGGTTTCAGGATTTTATAAAGAAATATTGAACTTTGAATTCCTTCCTTTGGCTTCTAACAGTTTTGATCCTTAATTGATTCTGCACTGTCATAGGATTTGATCTCCTTCAGTTTTTCTCTCTCCCATTTCAAAGGTACCTTTAAGATTTTAACACCCTTTAACAACTGTCATTTCTTAATTCAGGCAGCACCCCAGGCTTCTCATTATGTCCTCTCCTTATTATGGATTCACACTTTCAAGGAACTTGTTCTCTTTTGAGAGGGTTTATTCCCACCACATACACTGCTGTAGCATATGTAGCAAAGATAATTCTAAATATTCCGTTTTCTTTAACAAGTGAGCACAGCTTCAGTTTGCTAAAAGGTCAGTATTTATTCCAGTTCAATTTTCTATTGTTCGGAGTTGTATGAGTTTCTGGATATTAATAGTTGCTTATAATGTTACTCTTCCCCAAGCAATATAGCATGACAAAATAGCTTCTATAGAATTAATTTTTGAATAAAATGTAGGATATTTTGGCTTTATTGCTTCTTTGGGCCTTTGTGTGGAGATGGACGAAATCACTAATTCAATCAAGGGAAACAAAATCATGGAATCAAAACAAACATGGCAAAAATGGCATGAATGGGTTCAAAAGAGAATATAGAAATAATATAATATGAAGCAACAGTACAATTGAAACAAACCACAGCTACCTTGTAAATAGTTTTATTTATCATTTAGTGAATGTAATAAATATTAGAAAATAAATGTACAAAGTTTAATGTACACAATGGAATGTAACAGGTTAAAAAAACCCCACTATAAGAACGTTAACAGAGATGGTTTATAATCTGTAAAATGGAATAAATTGTGAGTTGAATTATATGTGAAAACTTAATAAAGAAACTTTGCGAGACAAACAAATGCACAAAACAGAATTTCGGTTGAATTTTAATTTTTGTGGTTTTTTCTAATCATTTTTAAAGCCATGCTTTCTTTCTGTAAAGTTTCCTGTTTCCGTTTCAGAGAAAACAGTACACTTCATCATCAAGTGGAACAAATGTTTCAAAAAATATCACCTCTGAAAAAGTGTCAAGAAGAGCTGGGATCTGTAAAAGCAGAGCTAGAAGAGAAAAGGGTAGCTTCCTCTTTTTTGAAATAGAGATCCATATTGTTTAGAGGCATTGCATTTTTGTTTGTTTTTTAAACATTATAATAAATTATTATTTGTGCTTGGAAATGCATGCATAAAGTTTTGGTTTAAAAAATTATTACTTGGAAATGTGCATGCCTTGATATCATAGTAAGCCAAGAGTAGGACTTGAAAAGTCGTTTGTTGACTATCAGCTGTAAATTATAACTCTATAATTAAGTTTGTATATTATTTATAATTATAAAATAAGGTGACTTGCTAGAGATATAACACTTCACTGTGTTGTTTCAGCCCTAGGTCCAGCTTTTATCTCAATGGGCCTTCTTTTTTAAATTTTTATCATTTCATGCCTAGTACCTTGTTGGACTTCCGGTGAGGAACATAGAGGCTAACCTAGGAGAACTTAGCAGTGAACATTAGTGAGTGGATGGGTGACTTTAGTTGTCAATTTTTGCTTGATTAGCAGTTCCAGAGGCTAGAGCAATATCTCTCGGCTTTGGCTGGCTGGGGGTGGGTGGGGGGGTTGCATAAGTTTGACTTGTGTACCAGTTGCGGCCCTATTTGGACAGAGAGTCTCTACTCATAGTCACTCATGCCCTCATCACCTCGAGGCTTGATTATTGCAGTGCTCTCTACATGGGGCTACCCTTGAAGAGCGTTCAGAGACTTCAGTTAGTCCAGAATGCAGCTGCGCAAGCAGTCATGGATATACATGGAATGCACCATTTTACTCCAACATTCCGCAAGTTGCACTGACTTCCAGTTGATCTCCAAGACTAATTCAAGGTGTTGGTTATTACCTATAATGGCTTAGGACCAGATTGCTTATTGGACACATCTTCTATCTCACATATCCCAGCAACCAATCAGATTTATTTATTTATTTATTTATTAATCAGATTTGTATGCCGCCCCTCTCCGCAGACTCGGGGCAGCTCACAGCAATAATAATACAATGTAAACAAATCTAATATTTAAGTTAATTTAAAACCCCAATTTAGAAACCAATCATACATACTAGCATACCATGCATAAATTTTATAAGCGTAGGGGGAGGGAAAGTGTCAATTCCCCCATGCCTGACGACAGAGGTGGGTTTTAAGGAGCTTACGAAAGGCTAGGAGGGTGGGGGCAACTCTGATATCTGGGGGGAGTTGGTTCCAAAGGGTCAGGGCCGCCACCGAGAAGGCTCTTCCCCTGGGTCCCACAGAGTTGGCCTCCTCCGAGTCCCCTCAGCCAAACAATGCCGGCTGGTGGGACCGCAGGGGAGGGCCTTCTCTATGGTAACTCTGGCACTCTGGAGCCAGCTTCCCTTGGAGATTCATACTGCCCTCACTCTCCTGGCCTTCCGAAAGGCCCTAAGAACACAGCTCTGCCGGCAGACCTGAGAAGACTATTGAGCATCGGCATCTTGCTCCAGCCTGACTGTTGTATGATTGTGAGATGAATGTTTTTATTACGGGGTTTAATTTTTTGTATTGCTTTATATTGTTAGCCACCCTAAATCTGTGAGGAGATGGGCGGCATATAAATGTAATCAAAACAAATCAAATTAGAGACCTGCGTTTATGCCATTCTTAAATGTAGCACTAAAACTTCAACACTTTGGGATACACATTAACAAACTAATGTGGCTCACCATAGACACAATTTTTTTTAAAAAAAGAGCTTTATGACTGATCATTATACAATAATGAGAGGTTTTGCAGGCCATTAACAGATGAATTGTCCAGAGATGTATGAACACAGAAATTTCCCTCTATATGCATAAACATATATATATATGTATTCATATCGTCTTTTTTTTAGAGTTCACTTAAGATATACCAAGAGACTCATCAGGAATATGTTCGTGTAAGAGAAGAAATGGATAAAAGTGACAGTGTGTGAGTCATTTTAATGTAACTAATTAATGGATGTAGACTGCATTTGCCTTTTTTTTAATTAAAAAATTAAAATAATCAACCAAGCTCTTCCTGTAATTTAGAGGGAGAAAGGAAAGGAAGGAGGGAGAGGAGAGAGAGAGATGAATTTTTGGGTGAGGAAGGTTATTAATTTCCTTGGCAGATTTGATAAGAGGGAAAAATTGGTTAAAATACTTCCACATCAGCAAGACCAGAACATAATTCCAATTTTTTATAGGAAAGCAGATGCAATTCCTATAAAGGGAAAAAAATACCATTTAGGGAACTACTCTATGGAGCCTTTCTGATGACCCATTCCCCTTTTGCATAGATTGCCTCTTCTTCTGTGATGATAAACAGTGTAACCAAATGGTTTTGTTTGATGAGAGAAGTAGACTTAATTCTGTACCTTTCACTAGTTCAAAGAAGCAAACATCCCAAGCTAGTTTCTAACCAGGCTAGTAAATAAATAAAGCATCTCCTCATAATTAGCCCGATCGGGCTTTTGAGTGCATGGCAATAAGGCCAAGCGTTTATTACAGGGTTCCAAAAAATGTAATGCAGAGTCTTATTTTCAGTGAAACATGGTATTTTTCTTCCCAATTTTCCTTCCTGTTTCTCTTGATGAGTTTATTTTATGTTATGAGCAGTCTTTATTAGGATGTACAAAGTATTCGAAAGGGACTCTCAATAAAGCCTGATAATGCATACAAAGCACCTGTCCTTGGCGTGTGTCTCTGAGCATACACAGGCAACACTTTGGAAGTACCACCAGAGACACAAAGTGAGTATACATACATAGGTAGCTCAAGGCAGTTTTTGAAATATTTCAAATGACATGGTTGCCTCACTGATAAAAGAACAAGTGCTTTACTCACCCTTACAGATTTTGCACAACACGCTCCTATAAATAGTTCCACAATTCCAATTGTTGTTATCCATAAAAAATACTGTGGGTAACCAACACCTCATAAAACTAACCAAACTGTGAAATAGACTTAAATCTAAAATGCAACTTTGTACTGAAAATAATAGATTGCATAAATTAAACAAAAACAAATTATAGTAAGGAAGTTCTTTGCTCATTTTTCACGTATATATTTTAAAATTTTATTTATTTTATACTTTTAGGAAGAAAAAACTAGAAAATAAAGTGAAAAAGCTTGAAGGTAATTTAGTCGTTATTATTGTGGGAGTGATGTTTCATAATCATAGCACAAATGTTTGGGCAAAAGATATTTAAATATACAAAAAGAGACTTTGCCCATAAAATTGAATTTGCTTCTCAAACTGTCCACTCATCTTCCTTCCTGTAAACTGGGTAAATATTAATGCAATGCCATACACTATAATCGGGGTTAAAGTATCCATTTACTGATGTTTATCCATTGTCTTAATTATCAACATTAATAAAGGAAAAAGATGGAAAGCTAAAAAGCTCTTATATTCTTCTGGGAGAAGAAAGTGGAACATTATCTCAGTGCTTTGCCTCTCTGGCAAAAAACTGAAACATTGCCTTAGATAGCTGCAAGGACAAATGCACAATTGTCTCCAACCTAGTCCTTCCTTCTTTATTTTAAATGGAAAAAGTAGATATTTATTTATTTATTTATTCATTCATTCATTCATTCGATTTTTATGCCGCCCTTCTCCTTAGACTCAGGGCGGCTTACAATATGTTAGCAATAGCACTTTTTAACAGAGCCAGCCTATTGCCCCCACAATCCAAGTACTCATTTTACCCACCTCGGAAGGATGGAAGGCTGAGTCAACCTTGAGCCGGTGATGAGATATAATATAAGGTGGGATTCACTATAACCCTGTATGTCCCAAATCTGGGTAAATTATCCCAAATTAGATAAAAGCGATTTTTATTTGATGACATATGAACCAATTACCAAAAGCACCAAAAAGCACCAAACTCAGCCTAATCAGCATTCCTTAGATAACAAGTCCATTCATCATTTAAGCATATGAATTTGCTCACCGAAGTCTTGGCCAATAAGCATCCAGCAGAGAATGTCTTTTTGAAGCAGAAATCAGTCTTGTTCAATCACACACCCCAGTCTCACATCTCTCCCACTGAACGACGTTGAAACTCCACACCCAATTTCCCAAGATCCTTTGCCTTTATACTGCCTGGAAGTGACATCCACACCCAAAAGAGGCTAAGTCAGTATACTAATACCTTCTACTATGCAACTCCTCTCGCCTTCTGAGCAATCTCCTATAGCGAGGGTCTATCCACTGACTTTCCACCCTAATGTCTTCATCATCCTCCGACTGGGACCACTCCCCCATTGTCATATCAGCCCTCTCTAGTGGTTCCTCAGGGTCATCCAGGTCACTTTCTTCCTCACTCTCGCTCTCCGCAACAGCTGGCAACCCCCCTGGCCCAGGGTATCTAGAGGGGCCTGGCTCATCCTCCTCAGAATCTGACATGACCTGAGGTGGACAAGGGGCACTCACAACAATCATTATGACCAATATTTGCATTTTATGGTCTGTCAAGAAACCTTGAGGGAGTACTGATGTATAAGAAGCACCATTCTGGATATGCATTTTGCATACCTATCATATAACTTACTATATGAAAGCAGTTTATTTCAAATACTCTTATTCACTAAGAATCATTTTGGTTTGTGAGACCACCAAAAAGACACTCTGAGGATATGAAGTTTTTTGTTTATACATTTGGAGAAACGTTATAGAACTGGTGTCTGCTGTTCATGTTTTACTGTGACTCTACAAAGCAAAACTGTATACACATACAGTGTGATGAAATCCTAATGAAATACATACTGGTACAGAGCTCAGTGTCGCAAACCCTGAATAAATATTAGGAGGCTAAACAAAACAGAAAGGTACTAACATCCAGGTGCACTGATAGATTCATTTGAAAGCTATCTGTGTTGTTTAATGTGTTTTTATTTCTTTGTTTCCTTAAATGAAGAAGCTGCAGCAAAGCACACTCAGGAATTTAAACAACTGAAAGCAGAGAAGAAAGTACTTGAGAAGGAATTGAAGAAAGCACAGGTAACTTTTAAAAAGCAATAATATACATATACAGTCTTCCTTTAAAAAAGACTAAAGTTTGTTAAGTTGTAAGTAGACACACAACATGACAGGGATATTTAATGTTTTCTAAGATAAGGAATGAATGTTCACAAGAGTCATTTGAGACATAAGAAGGTCTTGTGCTCTCTTGGGCACAATTCCCACAACTGAAAGACACCTTCCATTGCGCCTCATATTTGTATCAGACATGTGGATTATTATGATGGGTTTACTAGTGCAAAAAAAGGACTGAAAATGCAGAACTAAACTGTTTGATTTATAGCTTCTTCAGTGTGGCAGTAGGAATGGCATCTGCAGAAATGATGTTTGTTCCAAGTAACTGTGATGATAATGGTAACATTTGAAAAATATCCAGGATTGCATGGTATCTTTGTGTGCATAGAGGGGAGAGGACATTTGACTTAACTTTAAATAGACAAAGAACATTTGCCTTAACTTTAAATAGACAAAGAAAGAGGCAAAATACATGTCAATCTGGAAGGAGGCGATAGCAAAGAGTACTGTTTAACCATTTAACAATTGTAAGAACAAATGGTTCCAAACTGGATGTTTCTAATTTAATATTATGCATGTAAATTAGCATTCTTGGACACAATGTTTCTCAGATATATTGTAATTACAACTGCCAAAATTCGTTTCCAGCATATCTTATTGGCATTCTGGTGGGAATTCTGAGAATTCAAAGGCATCTGGAATATTGACAAAGACCACTTTGATGTTTTTTGTAGTGAACAGGAAAACAAAATCAGACATCTCTTTCAGTGACATTACTATAGATATAGACATTACTATAGATGCATCCATTAATTTAAATTGTTTTTCTCTCCTTTTTGGTTAATAAGGAAAAGATTGGTGGCTTCCCTAACAGAAAGCAAAAGAAAGGTGATTTTTTAAAAATGATCTGTTCCTCTTTTGGGTGGGTGGGGAAAAATATTTTAATTTTTAATCTGATGCAGCTGGTTCTCTTTTCTCTCAGTGTTGAAAAATGCAGAAACCCAGAGTGAGAGTGAGAATTTAGTAGCAAATGTGGACAAAGGTTGGTATATGTACGTTTTAGGCATATATTGCCAATGATTATTCTTCTGTTCTTTGGTAACTGGTTTTGTTGGCTTATTCAGTAGAAGGCTTTGATGCTGTGGCATGTATAGATTGTCAGGTTTCAGTCATGGGTACAGTTATGGTATATATCTAAGAACTCCAGAAACTTAGCCCTTTATGTAAGACATGGTCTCTTTATCACAGACATGATGAAACTATACACATACATACACAGATGATTTGCTCAGTTCCCAGAAGACAAATCTTTCTGATCCACAATGTGAATGTTAGAGCTTTTCCTTTCACATTTCAAAGTCAGTATTTCTCCTGATGACCCAGTGGCAATCGCCTAATCTATGATTACATAGTGGTTCTCTTTAGCATGGGAACCATTGGTTCCTGCCTGACCATGTTCATTCTTTGCCGGAGGACCACAAATTGGAAATTTTCAAAAGGCTGCAAAAATATTTCTTTATGTAATATTATGTAATATTTATTCTGTGTTCCACCACAGTTTAAAATTACTGAAATATTGAGGGTAAGTCCCAAAAAGGGACTTTTTCAAGAGGCAACTGGATTTTCTTGTTTTTCTTTGAAGACATTTTGCTTCTCATGCAAGAAGTTTCTTGGATGAGGAAGAAATGTTTTCAATTTCTGAAATTGATGATTTCAGAAATTGCTTCTGGATGGGAAGTGAAATGATGCAACTGCATGATGGCAACTGCATGCACAGTGCCGTAAACTCAGCTTCTGCACATGCCCAGAAGATTTTTTTTTTTAAAAAAATTATAATTCCAAAAAAAAGATGGCAGCGCCCACAGACCGGCACGAACCAAAGTGGTTCTGTGATGTCATTGTGACATCACCAGCATACCATTACCTAAAAGCCAGAGCAGAAATGTACAGATTGTGAAGATAATGAAGAGATAAAAGTATTGGAATAGAAAGAGGACTCAATACTTTACCCCATTTTAGTAAAAAAAAACCAATGTAATGTTAGAAAACTGGAAGATACGGTAAATAACAAGCATGACAAAGGAGCAAATTTTGGAAATTGGTTATGAAGCTAGTGGAGAAATTTGGGAAGGAAGAATGTAAGGAAGTGTCAGATAGAAATTATTTGGTATTTTAGGAATTGAATCATTGGTCCTATCAACTTTTCCCACAAAATCATGTATTTGAGATTATTAACAAGTGACATTAGGATGATTGGACATCTCTATGCTGAATCTTCTTTGTTTGAATTTAATACAATTAAAAAAATGTCTGCAAGAGGCAGCAAGCCATAGAATTAATTAAACCTACCATATTTTTCGGAGTATAAGATGCACCAGAATATGAGACACACCTTAATTTTTGGGGAGGAAAATAGGGAAAATCTGCTTATTACATATTCATCTGGCTAGTATCATTAGTTTGGTCAGCTTCAGCACATTATTTTATCCCCTGGTTAAGGGCTTAAAAAATTTAATTCTGAGAGAGTAACAATGAAAGAGCTTGCAAGCCAGTAAGAGCTGGGAGCATCATTAGCACCTGGAAAGAAACAGTCTGAGCAAGTAGAGCAATGGAAAAAAATCCTGCAAAGAGTTAGGGCTTGGAAAAAATTCTTCTTTGAAGAGAGTAACAATGAGAGCCAGTAAGAGCTGGGAACATCATTAGCATCTGGTTAGGGCTGGAAAGAAACATTTGGAGCAAGTTAGACCAATGAGAAAAAAAACCTGCAAAGATTTAGGGCTTGGAAAACATTTTTTGCAGAGAGTAACAATGAAAGAGCTTGGGTACATTCATAGCATCTGGTTAGGGCTGGAAAGAAATATCTTGAGCAAGTAAAGCAATAAAAAACCCCTACAAAGACAGTGTTTGGAATATATTCTTGGCAGAGAGTAACAATGAAAGAGCTTGCAAGACGGTAAAAGCTGGGAACATTGTTAGCACCTGGCTAGGGCTGGAAAGAAACTTACTCAGAGCAAGTTAGAGTAATGAAAAAAACCCTGCAAAGACTTAGGGCTTGGAAAACAGTTTTTGCAGAGAGAAACAATGAAAGAGCCAGCAAGGTAAGAGCTCGGAAGATCATTAGCAGCTAATTAAGGCTGGGGGGGGGGGGGGGAAGCTACATTCAGAATATAAGACACACCCTAATTATCAGCCTCTTTTAGGGAAGAAAGGGGTGTGTCTTATACACCAAAATATGGTACTTAAGAATTAATTTCTTATCATTTATAAGTAAAACTATACATATGATAATATCTAAGAGGGAAAATGAAGGAAAATGTGTTCTTTCAAATGCTTTCCTGCTTGGTCAACTTAAAGTGATCTTTTTTTCCCCCTTATCCCAGGTGATATAGTTTACATTTATGTATTTTTTAATATGCAGGTAGTATAGAACAAAGCAACTTGAATGCTAAGAAAAAAATCAGGTTAAAAATTATATTTTATTTAGTTTCTGGGTTCATTAGTTAATGGGCTAGCTGAAATTACAAGGAAATGATGCAATTTAAATTGACGTGCTTGACTTCTTGGTATTGTTTATCATACCAATAGCCTGAATTCTCCAAGGACTTGCAAAACTCAGGAGAGTTGTAGAGAAGGAAAAAGAGCTTATGACTTAACACTTAGATAAATCAAAATATATATCGGAATATATATTGATATATAGATATGTATAATTGAATTCTGATTCTGTTTTGTGTGTAAATATTTTGATATCTATTTTGAACTTAACTAGGATCTCTTAATTATATATTCTGCAAACAAAAATAGCAATAGCATTTAGACTTATATCCCACTTCACAGTGCTTTACAGCTCTCTCTAAGCGGTTTACAGAGAGTAAGCATATTGCCCCCATCAATCTGGGTCCTCATTTTATCGAGCTTGGAAGGATGGAAGGCTGAGTCAACCTTGAGCCTAATGAGATTTGATCTGCCAAACTGCTGGCTGCCAGTGATCAGCAGAAGTAGCTCACAGTACTGCGCTCTAACCACTGCACCACTGAGGCTCAGATTTCTCATGAAATCTGTATATCATGATGCTATTGGAAATCTCTTATTTCTTACAGCCATCTTCATTGCTGATTAAACTGTATAAAAGAAAAACTATTTTATTTGTGACAATGATTGTTATATATTCATCAATTAAATATGCAAAATAGTTTGGTAAAAAGTACTCATCGGGGTCCAGCATATCTGTGATTTTCCATTCTTGTTGTTAATGTGTTGTACTTTAGGTCTTGGGCTTTGATTTTTTAATGACCAACACCTTTTTTTTTCAAACTTTGTTAAAAATTAGCTTTCTGAATTGTGTATATTCTACACATATGCCCCTTGTAGAAATATGCTTCAGGTTTTTATTTAGAGACATGAATACAATTATACACCTGGATTTTTCTTTTTATCAGTGTCTTGGATTGCATATATGCCATATCCCAGCACATCAAACCAAATGTAAACATTATAATGAGGTGGATTTCTTTTACAGAAAAAATTAAATTTCTATTGGAAGAACTCTGGCAGTGTATAGAAAAATCTACGGGGAAAAAGCAGTTCAACAAATGTGAGCACGCAATAGGTGAGATAAAGTACCAGTGTCTTAAAGGAAATTTAAAATATATTTTTTTTAAACTTCTCATATTTTAATAAGAGTAAGTGACATTCATGCTCCCCCCCCCCCAACTATTTGCTGGTTTCCCTGCTCTTTCAGAAACACATAGAAAGATAATAAATTACTTCCAAATTTATTTATTTATTTATTAATGAGAGACTAAAATGCAATATTCTTCCTATTCACTTGTACATCTGTTTATCTGTTTTGTTTTGGGTTTTGTTTTGCCTGTGTCTGCCCTTCTTCTGTCTGCCCTTCTTTCTCTCCAACCTCCTCACCTTTGTGTTTTGTTTTTTCTGTGCATTTGCTGTCAGTCTTCTATTGTGTGCCAGCCTTGTCTACCTGTATCTGATAGCATTGTAACCTGCTCCCTCTGTGTTTCTATGTATGAAAGAGAAAAGCAGGGATAAACAATCAGACAGCATGATCAACCTCCCTCTTGGATGTGGAATTGTGCCAGGATACTCTTTGAACATGCCATACATGCTTAAGAAATGTCAGCACTTACACTATCTTCTTTGTCATTTCTGGGAGAAACAATCATATTAAGGGCTTCTGTCCTACTTGGTTGGAGTTCTTTTGATCTATGGCAGCGGTCCCCAAACTACGGCCCGCTGAGGCCATTTATCTGGCCCGTGGGTCTTTTCCAAGGCCGCACTGGAAAAGCAGTGAGAACGTCCCGCTCAATATCATCTCACCCGAGGTAAAGTAAGGCTTGCCGAAAGCCAAGCTGGGCACAACACACACACATACATGCACACACCCGCTGCCTCCTCTTTGAGTTGCTAGCTCCTGTTTTCTGAATGGGGATTGAATGGGATCCAGGGTTGGAGGGTGGAGGCTTGTCGGGTGAGTCCTCCGTGGGGAGAGAATAGGGAGGGTGAAAGAGGGAAAAGAGAAAGAGAAGTGGAGAGAAAGAAAGAAAAGGGAAAGAGAAGAGAAAAAGAGCGAGGGAAAGAGAAGTGGAGAGGAAGGAAGGATGGAGGGGAGGGAGGGAAGGAAGGAAGGGGGAGAACGAGAGGGAGAGAGAAAGGGAGGGAGGGAGGAAGAGAGATAGCAAGAGAGAGTGAGAAAGAGACAGAGAGCGCAAGAGACAGAAAGCAAGAGAGAGAGCAAGAGAGATAGAGAGAAAGCAAGAGAGAGAGAGATAAAGAGAGTTAGTGAGAGAGAGAAAAATAAGGAATGTGCAGTGTGCATAGGAATCTGTTCATAGGTTTTTTTATAGTCCGGCCCTCCAACAGTCAGAGGGGCAGTGAACGGGCCCCCTGTGTAAAAAGTTTGGGGACCCCTGATCTATGGAGTAGAGTAGAGAAACTCTGGAGTAGAGATAATCATATTGTGATCCTCAGGCTCGATCTCTGCAGAAATGAAATTTTATTTTGTTTATGAGACTCTCTGTTCAAAAGAAGAATGTTTTCAGGTGAACTTTTATACTGCAGTAACTTTATAGTGTTGGTAGCACCGTAATGTTGCACATATTAACATGAGACAGGCTCCCCAGGGTGGGAGGAATGGGCAGTCCTTTCATGTCAAATGGGCAGTCCTTTCATGTCAAAACTAACTTGTGAAAAATGAAATATTTTATTTTGCAGGAATATTTCCCCTTATACATTAACCTAATCTACTAATCTACTTCTATATATAATTCCCTTTTGAAATTCAAAGCAGAAGAGAAGGGAAATGTGTTTTATCTAACTGGCACAAATCATTTTGAAAACTATATTTTTGCCACCCTAAACTTCCAGGGAATGAAAATAAAATACATCATATATTCACTTTGTTTTATAGAAAGAGGGCAAAATCCTGAAAAAGTGAAGAAATCTGAAAGAGCATGGCAATCAGAGCCCTCTACAATGCGACCTTCTCCAACATCACTGAAGATAAAGGTGGACAAAAAAATTGCTGGAAATAGTCATCTGATAGAAAACAAATTTATGGAGACTACTAAAACGAACAACAGTGGTATTTCTGATGAAGACATGTATGTGGATGGTTTTTCTGAGGCAGATTTTGCAACAAATAACATGGACCTTCTAAACAAAGAGCAGGAAGAGTTTGGTGAAAGTCTGCGAGATATTTTGAAATGGATAAGGCCTCTTCCTCCTCTTCTGTCACCCATACAGTTTTCACCTGCTACTACTCCAGTAAGTTCCAAAAGGGGACTAAAATTAAATATTTTACATATTTAATTTCAGAAATTATGTCAAGACGAGGTAACCTTTTGGCCAACATGAAAATAAATTGATGTTTGTGATGATCTTCTAGCCAGCAGTTATAAGTTTGAAGAATAAACTTCTTTCTTTGGAGGGGAGGGGGTGCTCTTTCAAAGATAAGAATTTCAGAATTTGATGGATACTTTTTTCCCGTAGAGGTAGTGATGAAATTGATACAACAGAATTAGTGCACGTGGAACAAAATATATTTCAATTATAACTTTTGCAACTTTCCGAACAAATTTTTTTGACATGTGACCAGATTGTTCCAGGGAACTCCAGAATGTTCCTTTTCTTTATGGCCTCAACTGAAATTCTTCCGTATTATTTTATTAATAGGAAGATCATATTTTCCAAAATGTTCATCAGAAATGATTTAAAATATTTCAGACACAGTATTTTGGATGAAATAAGCCTGTTCCAGTACCCTATCAGTCCTGAATACTTCTAGGCATTTCTGATATTTAAGCAACATGTTTTTCAGGCTAAATTTTGTAACAACTATATGCATTATTAATTAGTACATTAATATTTACATTTTTTCTCTTTTAAGGACAATTTATTTGGAGAGAGCACAGATTCCAGTGATGATGAAATGGAGCAGAATGCACAAACACTTGAAAATATTATAGAAGAATGTGATGAAGACAAACCAGCATCTAAAACTTTGCATAAGACGGAATTTTCCTCACAAGTTTTAAAAAACAGCAGTGTAAAGAGTCACCTACAGGAATCACATGAAAGATCAAAAAAATTAGAAAATGAAGAATCGGTGCTGCCATCTGATTCTATGCTCACAACATCAGAGTACCTTCGTGAGAACAATACTAAATCAAGGACTGAAGAAAAACACCTGAAAGAGGATTCTGACTTTGAACAAATACACACAGCCCCTGAAACAATATCTCCCAGTACAGAGAAACCCAGTGAAAAAATGATTAGCAAAATAGAAACAAAAGATCAAATTTTCACTGGACATATGCTGGAAAAGATTAATGATTTCATTCAAAAGGTGGAAAATAAAGGGTTAATTGAAACAAAAGAGGAAAATTGGGGACAAGGACCCAAAGGCAGTGAAAAACAGCAAATCAAAGAACCGATTTCAATTGCTGAAAACACACCAGTGACTTCTAATAGAAGTGTTTTTGAGGATCCCCAGACAGAATTTTCTTCAAGAAAAGCAAGCCTACTTTGTGAAAAGCGCATTGAAAATATAACAGTAAAAGGACAAAATGCAGCAGGTGAAGAAAATAATGAACCATTAATAGAGGGGGGAAAGAATGTCAGTAATTGTGAATTCCTCACTGAAACACATCTTAGTGAAAGAATTGAACCACCAGGTGCCAGCATAACATGCATGGAATCTATTGAAAATAATATTAATTCTTTGGAAGTATCTGACAAGCCTCATTCTATAGTGGAGATAGGCAACCAACAAAGTGGAAGCAATGTAAATGGAAAGAATGAGCAAGCTGATGTATTGAGATCAAATTCAGATATTGCAACGTTAACTGAGGTTTTGAAACAATCATATCATGGCGGCGAAATAATTGAGGCCATAAAAGATAGCTTCAGAAAAAATGTGTCTGATGGAGCTAGTGAGGAGACAAAGTTAGAAGGTACACCAAAGGAAAAACATCTACAATTTGAATGGTTACTTGGTGAAAAAACATTGATCAAATCAACACAAGAGGAATTATCTCACAAAAGCAGTACCGACAAGTTGCCAACCCAAGTATCTACTGCTGAAGACTCTTTGTTGAAATCTGAAGGATTTACTGAAGCAAGTCAAGTATCCTTTGAAGAACACAATTTCACTGAAAATGTTTCTGAAGTGAGACAAGTTGAAAATGCAAACATCGCACCCGAGAACAGGTCCAAAGTAGAAAGCATTGGGAGTAGTTTAAATAGTTACATGGAAGATTTAAATCCACTAAGAAAAAGGCTTATGAAGCTAAATTATGAATCAAGGAAACTTCTTGAAGTGGGAACTATACAATCCCTTAAAGTAGGATTAAGTGAAAAAGATTCACCTAGTTTGATGCATGGGCATTCACAAATTGAAAAAAATAGCCCAATGATCATAAATGAACTACCTGATACCAAACAGTATGCCATGGAAGAAAAAGGGCTGAATTATTGTCATTCTACATCAAATGAAGTAGCTTCAGCACAGAACATTAGCAAAGATGTAGTTCAACCGATGCAAAATATGTCACCAAAACCCCCCGGAGAAATTGAATCAGCCTTGTCTGTTATGACAGGTGATTCTGAGGCAAATATAGAATTTATGGATGCTGCCTCTCTTGCCAAGGAAAATGCTGATCACATTGATCCACATAATTCCGAGGAAAATTGGAAGAATAAAAAGTCAAAAACCATTGAACCAGAGGGAGATAAGATGTTGAATCCTAGTAATAAGAAAGATAAAATAGATTTTGAACCAGATACAAATGATGGCACTTTCAACAACCCCCAGGCATCAGTTCCTCTTGAAAGTTGCAGTAAAGACAATTCTGAAATGCTGTCTTCTGATGAATATTATCCAGATAATATTAACAGTGTAGCTACTACTACAGAAAACAAATTGCTGCTGAATCCCGAGGAACTTCTTATTCCCAGGGATAAGAAGTTACACATGCAGTCAAGAAATGAGATTGTAAAAAATATCAATGAAAAAGCAGCTAAGGACACAGATACTGAAGTAAGATCTAGAGGAAAAGATCAAATAAGTATGTTAGGGAAGTCCTCTGTCTCAGATTCATCAGAAGAAGAATGTTATCCATTAAGAAAAGTCAATTGCACAAAAACATACCAAGGATATGCAGTATCCAGAAATATACTTTGTACAATCAAAAATAGTGAAGCTAGTCTTCCACCCAGTATGACTTCTTCAGATGGTGCCAAACATGCGATGTTATCTATGGTCACAATGGAGGAATGTTCAAAAGATAAAAAAGATGAAGTAGGTGACACTGACTCCTCTGTAAGTGAAGTGATTGAAAAGACATGGGAACATTCATATGCAGCAGAATGGCCCTGCACTAATGAGAATGCAACCTTAGAAATAGATGCCGCCTCTGCAATAGAAAAGTTAGAAGAAAAGCAAACAGAAGATAATGTTTCAATAATTACTTCATTGCCAAGCCAGGATTTATCTAACAGGAAAACTATCTCTGGGAAGTCCTCTATGAATGATCCAGAGGTTAATGATGATATACAAAATACCCTGCATACAAAATACCCTATTGATAGGGAAGTCCACTCTGACTTACTTGTAGAAAAATCCAACATGGAATTAAAAAGGAACGATTCCACTTCAGAATCCATATCAGATATAGACAAAAGTTACATCATGGATTGTAACATTGATGATGGTGATGATATATCCCATAACAAGAGTCATGACATAAATAATGATAAAGGAAGTATTGCATCTAAGACCAACAGGACATCCATATTATCTATCTCTGAGTGTTCCAATTCTAATAATAAACTTCAAAAAGTGCTATCAGGAAAAATGGAACCACCTGTTCCATCTGCAAAGAATAGAGTGGAACAAACATTGAACTCTTCAGACCTTGTCATAATTAAAGCACAAGAAGAGATTAATGATTGTGATGATACCCATCTCCAGACCATATCTATCTGTAAGGAAAAAAAGAAAAATCAGTCTGTCCTACCAGCTGAAACCATTCTAGCCAATGTAGATACTACTACACGAACTATGCATTATCCAAAAACTCTAACAAAAATTATGCAAGAGATGGGTCCACCATTACCTCCCTTACTTCCACCTTTGCTAGCTACCCCTCCAAGAACTGTTCAGCGGAGTTCCCCTGTAGCATCAATTTCAAGCCAATCTTCCTTACCATCTCCACTTGATGAATTGATTTCTCCTTTACATAAAACCCCAGTTCCTCCTCTAACATCAGCACTATCAAAGCTTCCAAAACACAAGTCTCCTTCTTCATCATCATCTTCCACTTTATCACCCTCTGAAATGTCAATAGGTCAGAGAAGTTTATCGTCCCCTCTTCAGTTTTGTTCCATCACTCCTAAACATGCCCTTCCTGTTCCAGGTAGACTGCCTTCATCTACATCTAGCAATTCTATTCCACCTGTGCCTCAGGAAAACTCAGTGAAAATTTTGGACAGTATGTATCCCGAATTATCTGCTCGGGCAAGAACACTCAATATCCTGAAAGGTAACATTCAGCTTAATAGGTCATCTTCTCTAGATGGGAAAGGTACCCATCCCATAAGTGGCTTTCAAGCAATTGCTTCCCCATCAACTGCTTTTGTGAAAACAAGAATCAGATTTAAATCCGATCCAGAGAAGCTGCTCTCCAATGGGAATGAGACTGGGAAAAGGAAGTTGCCATCTATGACTATGACAGAAAATGTCAAAAGACCATGTTTGGTGGGCAGCAGATCATCAACACTGAACCCCTGCTCAGAAGAGCGCTCCAACGATGACCTACAGTGCATTCATGATGGTGACTCTTTGGACAATAGGAATGCTACTAAGTCAACAGATGACTGTAATTCAGAATCACTTTTGAAAATGGAAGAAACAGAGGATCCTGATATGTCGGCTGTGACTGTAGCATTGGAAAAAGCTTCTGAAGCTTGTTTTGACCTGTTGCCTGTTATTCGTAGCCGTATTCTTGTTGGTAATACATCAAAGGTTCCACTATTGAGAGATGAAGAGAAAGAAGTTGTTTATAAACTTGCTGTTGAAAAGAAGGTCAGCTTATATTATTTTTATTTTTACACACACACACACACACACACACACACACACAAACAAGACTCAGACTCCCCGGGTTCAAATCCCGGTAAGCGTATGGCTAGTTGATGAGAGCAAAATAGCTTGAAATAGATCTATATTAGTCTCCCTTCCTTTTCATCATCAACAAAAATATGTTTCACATATAGAATATGAGTTTGTCAGCTATAAAAATTTAACTGCCTTGGATATGCCCCTAGAGGGGCTGAGAGGCAAAAAGGAAGTCGTATGCTCCCTCCCATATTTGGGTATATCAGGGTGATTCAACAGAAAAAAAATCCCATATAATTCTTCCCCAGTACAAGCTGAGAGGAGGAGAACCTGTGGTCTAGAGGTTAAAACTACTGCCTTACAGGCAGACTACCCAAGTTGAAATCCTGGTAAGGACATGGCTAGATGAGAGCAAAATTGTTTGAAATAGATCTATACTAGTCTCCCTTCCTTTTCATCATCAGCAAATATATGTTACATTTATATATACATACATACATACACACACATTTTTTTTCATTTATTAAAAGAAATAGTGGGTGGGTGGGGGGACTTCGGGGATAATACTTAGAGCCTTAGTCATGCTAGAAGATGGTTCCAAGTAATGCATCCCATACAAATTGAACTACTAGGCATGGCTTTTCCTCAAATAACAAATTTATTCAGATACACCATCTTGTGGTAGTGGTGAAAAGCCAATACTAAAATTCCTGAGATTTTCATTCCAAAATAAGTTTCAGTTTCTCAAGGTTCCAAAAACAACTGCCACATTACCCAACCCAGACGGGAGCTGGTTGCTCGGCAACAATTCTCCTCCTCTGGTCAGCCAGAGATTGGAATGTAGTTTACTCATCAATTGGACTCCTCTATTTTGGCTGAAGGCTCCACCCCACATTCAGCTCCAAACGTGTCGAGCTGAATGCAGGTCAGAATGCTTCAGGATACAAAAAATCCCACACCCCAATCAAATTCAGGCTTGACAGCATCATCAATTTCTAATTGTCTAAAGATAAATATTGCTTCAGTGAATGATATGGATTTTTTTTTAATTAATCATAGTTACAATGCATAGGTACTTAAGTTCCAAGCTGCTTTTTCAAAAGGCAACTGGACTTTGTTTCTCTTCGAAGAGATTTCTTCAAGGAAGTTTCTTGGATAAGAAGCGAAACATAGTCAAGGAAAAAGTCCAGTTGCCTTTTGACAAAGCACCTTTGGGACAACCATGGCTTGGATGATTGACAATCTCCATAGACATAGGTGTTAGGGGCTTTTCCTAAATAAACATTTCTCCTTCTCTCATTACTATTACAGAGAATCTATGCCTTAACGTCCTAATCCCAGCATTAGCATTAGATTGCCACTTATCTTTTTAAATACTATAAAATCAAAGAGTGATAAAGTAATGCCTTGTCTTACGAACTTAATTGGTTCCGGGACGAGGTTTGAAAGGTGAACAGTTCGTAAGATGAAACATTTTTTCCCATAGGAATCAATGTAAAAGCAAATAATGCGTGCAAACCCGTTAGGAAAATCCAAACTTTAAGGCTTAAAAAAAAAGCGGAGGTGGGACAAAGTGAAAGCTAACAGAGTGGAGACAGACAGCGAGGAGAAGCAAGGAATGGAGGTCCTAACGAAGGCTAGCGCAGCCCCAAATCTCTCCCAAAATCACCCCTTCAAAACCTTCCTAGGTTACCCCAAATTCCTCCAAAAATCGCCACTCCAAAAGCTTCCTATCTTGCCCCAAATTGCTTCAAAAATCGCCACTCCAAAAGCTTCCTATCTTGCCCCAAATTGCTTCAAAAATCGCCACTCCAAAAGCTTCCTATCTTGCCCCAAATTCCTCCAAAAATCGCCACTCCAAAAGCTTCCTATCTTGCCCCAAATTGCTTCAAAAATCGCCACTCCAAAAGCTTCCTATCTTGCCCCAAATTCCTCCAAAAATCGCCACTCCAAAAGCTTCCTATCTTGCCCCAAATTCCTCCAAAAATCGCCACTCCAAAAGCTTCCTATCTTGCCCCAAATTCCTCCAAAAATCGCCACTCCAAAAGCTTCCTATCTTGCCCCAAATTCCTCCAAAAATCGCCACTCCAAAAGCTTCCTATCTTGCCCCAAATTGCTTCAAAAATCGCCACTCCAAAAGCTTCCTATCTTGCCCCAAATTCCTCCAAAAATCGCCACTCCAAAAGCTTCCTATCTTGCCCCAAATTCCTCCAAAAATCGCCACTCCAAAAGCTTCCTATCTTGCCCCAAATTCCTCCAAAAATCGCCACTCCAAAAGCTTCCTATCTTGCCCCAAATTCCTCCAAAAATCGCCACTCCAAAAGCTTCCTATCTTGCCCCAAATTCCTCCAAAAATCGCCACTCCAAAAGCTTCCTATCTTGCCCCAAATTCCTCCAAAAATCGCCACTCCAAAAGCTTCCTATCTTGCCCCAAATTGCTTCAAAAATCGCCACTCCAAAAGCTTCCTATCTTGCCCCAAATTCCTCCAAAAATCGCCACTCCAAAAGCTTCCTATCTTGCCCCAAATTCCTCCAAAAATCGCCACTCCAAAAGCTTCCTATCTTGCCCCAAATTCCTCCAAAAATCGCCACTCCAAAAGCTTCCTATCTTGCCCCAAATTGCTTCAAAAATCGCCACTCCAAAAGCTTCCTATCTTGCCCCAAATTCCTCCAAAAATCGCCACTCCAAAAGCTTCCTATCTTGCCCCAAATTGCTCCAAAAATCGCCACTCCAAAAGCTTCCTATCTTGCCCCAAATTGCTTCAAAAATCGCCACTCCAAAAGCTTCCTATCTTGCCCCAAATTGCTTCAAAAATTGCCACTCCAAAAGCTTCCTATCTTGCCCCAAATTCCTCCAAAAATCGCTCCCCCAAAAGCTTCCTATCTTGCCCCAAATTGCTCTAAAAATCGCCACTCCAAAAGCTTCCTATCTTGCCCCAAATTGCTTCTAAAATCGCCCCTCCAGCCGCTTCCTATGCCACCCAAATCGAGGTCCTAACGAAGGCAAATGGAGTGAAGAAAGGCAGCAAGGAGAAACGAGGCATTTTGAAAGGAGAGGTGAGTTTGGAAGACTTTGGAAGTGATTTGGGGTGGCTTAGGAAGCTTTTGGGGGAGCGATTTTGGGGGCAATTTGGGGCAGTGTAGGAAGATTTTGGGGGAGTGATTTTGGGGGCAATTTGGGGTGGTGTAGGAAGCTTTTGGGGGAGCGATTTTGGGGGCAAATTGAGGCAGTGTAGGAAGCTTTTGGAGTGGTGATTTTTGGAGCAATTGGGGCAAGATAGGAAGCTTTTGGAGTGGCGATATTTGGGGCAAGATAGGAAGTTTTTGTGGGAGCGATTTTGGGGGCAATTTGGAAGGAAGCTTTTGGAGGGGTGATTTTAGCAGCGAGATGGAGTGAAGGAAGCGGCAGGCTAGGGGGGGATTTTGGCAGCAGGATGGGGCGGCTGTGGGGAGCAGAGGAAGCAGAGGGTTAGAGGGGAAAGTGGCAGGGAAATGGGGCAGCTCCGGCATTCCCCACCTCAGGTGCAAGCAAAAGGGGGCAGGGAATTCCCATGCAAGGCAGGGGAATCCTTTCGGCAGTCAGAAAGCGCATGCACAGTACAAGAGCGCAGACGCAGTAAGAAAGCCCACGGACCTGGGCTCAGGTTTGTAAGACGGAAAGGGTTTTTAAGACGAGGCAAAGAAATCTTAAACCCCGGGTTCGTATCTCAAAAAGTTCGTATGACGAGGGGTTCGTAAGACGAGGTATCACTGTACTTCCTTGGAAGTGAAGTGATAGACGTCTCCATAGGTCCAATGTACATTAAAGAGTGCTGTGCAGAGCATTTTCCATCCATGTAAATTTTAGTTAGAGAAAGTAAGTGCTTTGCTTAAAAATCCCCATCCGTCCTTTGAATATTTGTCCTCCTTTTGGCTATATCACATATATCAAAAGTTGGCCTGTCTTATAGTTTGAGATTCTACTGGGTAATCTAAAGGTCAAGTACCTCGGTGTAGATTACTGTTTTAAAGATCTTAAATTGTTTAGTTTAACTTTTAATTTTTGCTGTATAGTTCTTTAGAATGTATTTTGCACGAATTTCATTTTTATTTAGGTGGCAGGACTACAATTGTGTGTTTGGGCATATGTGAAAAATTTTCTAGAGAATCCCAAAGGTGCTTTTTTCCAAGAGACAACTGGACTTTCATTGTTTTTCCTTGAAGAGATTTTGCTTCTTATCCAAGAAGCTGTTCATTTTATTATTGCTTTCTCATCATGTTGACACTTTTTGAAACTCAAAAGCAGATATTATTTTGCGTTTATAGTTCTTGGCTGAACCAGCTTTACAGACTATTCTAAATAAGCTGAAAAAGCAGAAGACATCCTTGGGCCACAATTATATTCAGTCCCTCTGCAGGATCTATGTTGGAATATGCCATCAGCTTGGAGACTTAGAAAAAGCACGTCTCTTCTGCTACACTCTACTTAGGGAAGGTATAGTATAACTTGCAGTTTATATATTGTTATAAGCTACCAAGTATCCAAAAGATTCAAAAGCATAATCAATTAGATAACTATTGCAGTTAGAGAGAGGATTTTAAAAAAAGTTATTCCTGTGAATAACACTTTAACTTCAGAACATTTGACTGGCATTCATTTAAAACATTTTCAACCCTGAACTATATTTTTCAGACAGGAACAGTCTGTTTCTATTAGGTTGGAATAATTTCCTACCTTCTGTTGAATTGTTATGGGAACTACTCTTAAGGCCATTTGGAAGTCCAAACTCAGGCACCTGCTTTTATTTATTTTAATTATTTAAATCTGGGTGAGCAACCCTTAGTGAGTTTTATTATTATTATTTTACTGTTCAGGCTTTGACTGCCATAGGGATAGTTGCTGGTGACTGTAAAGGATGGAGCTGGAATTTTAGGCCTTTATTAAAATGTTTCATGATCATAGGGGAGAGGATTCAAATAGTTTCAGAGTTTAACTCACTTTATCTCATATTTTAATAAAATGGGTTTGTGGGGAAAAAATAGCAGTTTGATCTGGAATGCTTAAGGGATCACAACTATTGCATTAACAGCTACAGATTACCAAGTTCTCTTTTATACTCTCAGTTTTATATTATATTTATATTTATATTATTAGTAGGGATGCCAACGTGAGCAGAACAATTTCTCTTTGAGAGAGAGGCTGCACTGCTTCATTTTGGGACAGACATCATTTGTATCATTATTATACTATTCAATATTTCTTTCTCACCTTTTATATGTAACCCAAAATGGCAAATGTACCTAGTAATTCTTCCCCAGTTTTTTTTTTCTTCGCAGCAACAACCCCTGTGAGGTAGCTATTATGATTAAGGAAAGTCTAGAACTCATAGTCTCCTGTTATTAAGGAGATTGCCCTTGGTCGATTGGGAAGACATTTTTTTTCCTTTTTCTTTAATTTTTCTTTCTCCCTTTCAGATTTCCCAAGGTCTGACCAGTTGATATTGTTTATTGCAAACATATGGAGTGAAGTGTTCTCCTCTGAAAGTGTGATCAACAAAGCAATCCAGTTAGTAGCTAGACAACACGCAAAAGGAGATGTGTTGAAATGCCTGAAAGCCTACCTCAATTGGGAAGAGGTACAAATATTTTATGTTTTCTTCATGTGTAATGAAAGGACAGACTCCGCATTGATTCCTTAGTGATTATGTAAGATCAGAACCACCTTTCATTTCTCATTTAAGATACAAAGGGCAATGTTGCATATTTCTTTGACGATCTGTTATTCAATGCTGGTTTTAAAAAAATAACATGAATGGACGCATCCCCCTAAATTAGAAATGCAGATTTCATTTTTATCTCAATAGTACATAATTTACTTCTTTTATAGGGTTTTTGTGTATGTGTGTTATTGTTTGTTTATTGGGAGATTTTTACATATTTTCCAAAGGAAACACAAGCATTTTTTAATTTCCTGGATCAGAATTCTCCAATACTTCCATATATTTTTCTGTCATAAAAATTTAATTTAAGCTAAATTCATGTTTTTATTGTCTTCTTTTCTGTTAGAGTGCACCAGTAGATATTAGCATGATGATCTCCAGTCTACTTTGGGCAATACAGTTGTGTCCACAAATGGAATTTCAGCTGAATGAAAAATATGGAGAAGACCTGAAAGAGAATACATGGCAATATGTGTTTGCTATTGACCTCTTATGCTCATATCAAAAGTGGTGCTGGACCCATGATAATATCATAAGGTACCATGTTTATTTCATATTTCTATATATAGTAAGTACCACTCTAGAGCAGCTTTAAAAGGAGTTAACCTTTTAATATGCCAGCCTTTTTATTAATGTCAAGATGTACAAAGTTTTGGAATAATCTTCCAACAATGGAAGTCTATCTACTACTATTTCCCCTAAAACAGTGTGAACATTATCCAATGTAACTGATTGCATGTTAAAGGAAGGAATGGAATAGAGAGGCTTTCTTGGCTCTATATGAGAGAGAATAGGTACCTAATGGCAGTGAAGAACAAGTAAGGTGGGAAAGGCTTATTGTTCCGTGCTAGTGTTAGTTAAAATTATCTCAAGCAAAAGCTTTTTGTCTTTCAGAAGAATTTGACAGACCATGCTAGCTTTGAACAAGAATGTGCCTATAATTCTCCATTTTCTTTCCTAGCAAAGAGCTCTGGCCAATCATGGATAATTGGATAAAGAACAGGAATGGCAATGGAAGCGTTTCCTGCTCTTCTAATATAATCATTGCCACTGTGCTGAGACTGATTGGTGAGCATGTGAGGTTTTCACTGCAAATATCAAGCTCTTGTACACCTTTTATCTGCACCTCCTTAGGCAAACTGATGAAATATTGTAATCAGCTGCAGGTGATGCTGATTTCTATAACCTTAATACAGTTTCTTAGTATTAAGGAGTTAATAGTATTGTTTTCCTTATCTTTCATAATGACAGGATGGTCCTTAGATTCCAAAGAGTGACTATATTAAAGTTTTCCCCCCACGCCCTTTTTATTCACACTGTTCTCCACCTTAGTGCTCCATGTCACATCCAACAAGTATATTTATAGTCTGGACACTTCCATTCCCCACATAATTCCGCCCCGAGTCTACAGAGAGGGGCGGCATACAAATCTAATAAATGAATAAAATAAATAATGCAAAGATGATAGACGTTTTTCTTATTAACTGCAGGATATCCAGGATGAGTGAGCTGAGCTCAGATTTGAAACATGATACAAGTTCCATATCTTCCCCCCAAAAAAGTTCCATTTTTTTTAAAGAAAAAGGCAAACTAAGTGCAAAAAGGCCCTCGTTTACAGAACTCCTTTCTGCCAATTCTTTTTTTGTTTGTTTGTTTGTTTCTTTCCTCTCCTTTATCTCCTCTGACTTTCATAACACCAAAAAGGAAGTATGTACTCAGCAAAGCCTCCAAGGGGGAAGGCAAAGCAGGTCAGTCATGAGAGGAAAAGAAAGAAGGGAATAAATAGGCCCCCAACAGGTCTTCTGTGTTATATTGTATAACTGGCACATTATTAAACTAACACACCTGTTTCCCTCCAATTTTCCTTGGTAGACTTATGCCCACATCAAGGCCTCATACACTTTATGGCCTGTAAACTATCAAGGAAAAAAAACCCTTGGAAATGGGACTTTTTTAAAAAACAGAATACCATTACAGCATCTCATCTATGGGACCATGTGGGATCATTGAGTTACACGAGTCCCCAACTGCAACCTGCAGCAGCACAACTATGTGATAGATAAGTGAGCAGATAATTGAAAAATAAATCTGAGTTACTTGTTTCTTTTGACACTTTGTAGGTCGTCTAGGACAAATAGGTCTGAGAGAAGGATTTTTTTCTGCTGTGGAAAATATCAGTGGGGTTATTGGACTCTTTCTACAGCACGCAAAGGAAAAGGGTAATAATCATATATATTATATGGTAGTTAACAAAAATGAATTGTCTGTCAGCCATCCCGGTAAGTGATTTTTTCCTTTAAGTAAGGAGAATCGGAAAATGAGTTGGATTGGGATATAACAGTACGGCTACACAAGAATCTCATAGCCTGCTTTGGGGATGGATTCTCATCTCCCCTCTGATGCAAGCAGCAAGGGTGGCAGGGGGCTTGTGTCTATTGCCTGTTCAGTTGTGTTGCTCAGAAAATTATGCTGCTGTTACCTGTAACATGAATACATATAAAATGTTCATTATAGAAAGAGCTATATAGAATTTGGTGGAGGGAGGGCTCTGTTCAAAACGGGAAAAGACAAGAAAAAAACCGGCAGAGAAAATATATTAGAAACTAATACACTGGGAAGCATTGAGGTGGGGGAATTTTAAAACAAATACCTTTAATCAAAATAAGAAATTAAGCTATGTTTTAGAGAGGAGCAAAACAGAAAGCTGGATAAATAAATCGATAGAGGATAAAGTGAAAAGGCAAATAAGGACAGTGAAGCAAACAGCTAGTTATTCCCAGAGGACTACTTGAGAGGGCTACTCAATCCTACACGTTTGTTCCAACCAAACAAGACAGCTCAGGATTCCATGTTTCTCTCTTGCACTAAGCAGGGACCCAAATCGAAAATAATCTAATTGAAAAGCACAGAGGTGGTTTAAAGTCAATAGCTGACAGTTTAAGCATATTGAGTCATCTTATCCTAGGATACAAACTGACACCAATATATCTGCTGAAACTGGTATGCATTTAATTAGGAAACATACAACAACAAAGGAAACACAATTGGATGTTGGGCTTAGAGAAGAAGGCTTAGAGCAAAGGGACAATGGGTGTGGTTCCCCAAAAATGGAGACTGAGCTTCAGCTATAAAAAGCTGGGCAAAAAATCAAGCACATTACAAATAAAATATTGTGTATACTTACATAGAAGTCTGCATGTGTGATTTACCTCTTTAAAATCTGGGAAAATTCATATTTTCTAACCTGGAGTTGGTTTAAGGGCTCTCCACCCACCTCCGTTCTCAGTAAGATCCAAATAACAAAGCCTCCAACAACTCATTTATTGTTTATTTAACTTCAGTTTTTGCAAATGAAATTTCTTACTAGAAGTACAAGATATAAGTTACGATTTACAGTTACTTTTATGTATTCTGATTCAGTTGGGATCCTTACTGGCTTTCTTGGTGTCAATTTTATTTATTTATTTAAAACATTTATGTAGCCATGTATCTTACAGGCAACTGTTACTGACTACCAGCCGAAAGTATACACAGCATAAAAACCATATAAACCATAATAAATAATAATAATAATAATAATAATAATAATAATAATAATAATTTATTAGATTTGTATGCTGCCCCTCTCCGAAGACTTGGGGCGGCTCACAACAATAATACAACAATATTACAATGAAACAAATCTAATATTAAAACATATAAAACCCCATCATTTAAAACCATGCAGCACACACATATCAAACATAAAACATAAAAGCCTAGGGGAGGTGTCTCAGTTCCCCCATGCCTGGCAATACAGGTGGGTCTTAAGTAATTTGCGAAAGACAAGGAGGGTGGGGGCAGTTCTAATCTCGGGGGAGTTGATTCCAGAAGGCTGGGGCCACCACAGAGAAGGTTCTTCCCCTGGGGCCCGCCAAACGACATTGTTTAGTTGACAGGACCCAGAGAAGGCCGACTCTGTGGGACCTTATTGGCCGCTGGGATTCGTGCGGTAGAAGGCGGTTCCGGAAGTATTCTGGTCCGATGTCATGTAGGGCTTTAAAGGTCATTAACGTAAAACTAAATTAAAACAGTAAAAACCACAAAAACCTGTTGTCAGATCACACGGTTTCTTCTCCCAGTGCTTTGGAGAAGAGCCTGGTCATCATAGGTGTAGCATAATGTCCTTTATACCACTACTTCCCAAATGAAACTCCATGTGAAAGATTTCATTTCACACCAGGTATTTTGTATGTTTGCGTGTATGTGTGCATACACCCCCATGCTATGGAGATATCCATAGAGCGTATGAAGGTTCTGCTTTTGGAACAAGTTTCAACTCCCTATTCTTTACAGCAGACTAAATTCCCAGCATGCCTATTAAGAGGCCCAGTTCAGAAGAGAAGTTGGACTTGAACGTCTTGCAAGTTACAAGATATCCATAGGAGTCATAGGATAGTCCTTTTTCAAACTTCTGGTAGCAGGACCAATATTATTTTTAATAGTTGCATGTTGCCACAGTGATTTAAAATTCCCTTTGGTCAAGGATACTATTGATTGTTATATTTCCATCTTTTCCAGATGTGGTCTGGGGCGTCCAGTTAGCAGCTGCATATGCACTCTTTGATTTGGGACCTAGCAATCCATCAAAAATCCTGGAGGCCATCCATGCGTGGAAAGCTGTAAATACCATCAGCCTTCCCTCTGCTGTTCTAAATGGCATAAGTGAAGTCAGTAGTCTACTAACATGCACGGAAGAACAGAAAATTGCTCATTAGCATAAGATTTCCAGTCGGAAATGGAGGCAGCTCCTCTGAAAGTTTCTTCGAAGCAAAACAGACTTTGAGGGATAGCAGAAAGTGTGAATTCTTGCATAGGTGTATTCATAGCATCTTAGCCAATGGGTTATGTTGCAGATGAGTGTGTCCTTATATACTACCGTAGGAGAGAAACTGCAAATTGTAAATCGGGGGGTCGGGGGGGGGGGGGAATCATTTATGGAAAGAGAAGTGTTCTCTTAGATATGGTCTTCCAAATTGGGAGTCAGAGGCTTTTATATCTCCAGATTATCTTCATTGGAAATTAGTTTGAAAACTTAAGTAAACCGGGTTTGTCCATTTGTCCATTATGTTTAAGCATGCTAACTTCAGAGAACTGGAAAAAAAAGTTGTTGTTTTTTAAAAGGCTGTTCCTAGTAGTGTGAACATTCATCCCACTTCTTTAAATGGATTCTGTAAATTCCCAGTGTTTCAAAATGTTGCATATTTTCTTATTAGAAAATGACATTGGGACAAAAAAAGATATATTTGTGCCATGGGAAGTGATGCACCTCTTCATTTTAAGTACATTAAAATAGATTTGCTTCTACTGTAAATTTCTTAATCTAGACCAAATCATGACTTTAAAAAAATACTAGCAGTAGCCCTCCTGCTTTTAATTATTTAAAGGAGGCATAATGTATTTCCTGTAATATTTAACATCAACGATATATATAGAATATTGAGATGACTTCTCTATGAGAATTTGTATATATGTTATATTCAAATAATGTGTTTCACATTTCACGTTGTTCCAGTTTGGGAATTTTATTATCTGTATATAGAAATTGGAAAGAAATCACTTGCACTGTTCAATGAAGTTTCATTTATTTTCACTTATATATAAAAATATAAATGCTTTTTTCCTAATAAATATGATTTGTGTCTTTTCTAGCTGCATAGTTTTCATGCCAAGTGTTGCCAATCCTAAATGCCAAAGCATCATAATACTGCTGTCGAAATTTGAATATAGGGAGAGAACATTTGTCTTAATAAGTGTTTCAGTAATTTATAGTAAGTTACTCAATTTCTGCTTTTGAATGTACTGTATTTGAAGCATCTAATACTCAACCAATTATATATCCATCCAAAATATCTAAAAGTAAATCATTAAGTTAAAACAATCTGCACTGTGAATGTCAGCATCAAAATATCATTAATTAGCAAATGTCCCAAGTAAACATCTTTTAAATAAAAATTAGTGGGAAAATTGATCCTTTTTTACGTTAGGATTTCAAATTAGCAGCCCCATAGTAAATACCACTACAGAAGGGCTAAAACCTTGCTTTTATGATAATAATATTATTACCCCTTTTCTTTTTTTTCTTGGTTTATTTTTTAAAAAATCTGCAAGTTTCATTCATGAATCTGTGGAATAATGAAAGAAAACGTGAACACAAGGAGAAATAATTTAGGAAATGACAAGATGCAATTATTCAATATTTTGACAATGCTTGATAAAAATAGCTTATTTAAATGTTTTTTGAGTAGTTTGTGCAAGTCACTATTCATTTATTGGTCTACTAAACTCAAGCAATCTCAAGATAATAAATTGTGATTTATTCCTGATTCTAGAATGCTATTTATGAAAAATAGGAGTTCTTAACTGGCAGGATTCTTTTAAGATGGATTTTTCTCCTAGAACTATGAATCCTTTCAATTTTGAAATGTTCTGAGCTTCACGTTCAACAATGTTTTTTTCTACCTCCCTGAAAATGTTCTTAAACATTTTTAATGTTTAAAATGTGGAAGAGTTTGAGTAGAATTTGAAAGAAGATTGATTTTGAGCCTACAACACCTTTGCTGTACTTTGAAACATTTCCAGTATGATTGGAACAGCTCCTTTCAGTCCAAAACATACATTTCAAATACATTTTCATACTTTTAAATTCTTTTTTTTTCTTTATCAGAAAAATAAATAAATAGTGGCATTCTTCCCTACTTGGCGGTGGGTGGGCAGAACGTCTGTAGATAAACTTCTCTTTGTGTACATCAGGGTTCCTGATTTCCCGAGAGAGATTATGCAATTTTTTGTTTGCATAAAGAGATGGATGACAAGTGATCTCAGCATGACATCTTGTAGCCATTTCTTTTCATTTCCTTTTTTGTTTTTGTCCTTTAGCAGTCCTCAGCTCAGGCTTGCTTCCATAACATTTCAAAAAGCTTCCCGTAAACCTTTGAGCATGCACCAGAGATTTGCTTCTGCCTTCCCTTCAACCTTTGGCTGCTCACAGAGAATTTTTTATTTCTATTCTCCACTGACTTGCCACTCATCTAAAGGCAGAAATTCAAGTGCTGTGCTGGAGATCTCGAGGCAAAAAAATAAAATATCTCCAACGTGTTGATCCTTGAATTCAGTTCTCTGATTCTGGTCCCCCCCCCCTTTCCCATCAGGGGATTTTATATAACCAAGTGGCAAGAGATGTCTGTTGCGTTTTGCAACAGTGAAATGGAACAATTAATTCTGCAACAACTTTTATATACGTTGATACAATTTAGATTTAGATTTTATCTTGTATTCTTACATTGTTAAGCAGATTTACAAAGGTGAGGTACGCTCAGAGTCATCAGCAATTGGAGTAGCCAGTAAGCCAAACATAGAAATAAATCATGCGAAAGGATCAAGAGTCTTCTCATAAAAAGTGACACAAAGAATGGATGTGCTAAGACATAGCTACACTATCTTACTGGGTACAATTTATAGTCTGTGGACCATAGTAGGTGCAGGATTTTATAGCAGTATCACAGAAAAGAGACACATTGGTTTTGCAAGTGGTGATAGTTACAGTGGTCCCCCGATTATTGCGAGGGTTCCGTTCCAGGACCCCTCGCAATGATCGGTTTTTCGCGAAGTAGCGGCGCGGAAGTAAAAACACCATCTGCGCATGCGCAGATGGTGTTTTTACTTCCGCCGCAGCAGCGAGGAGCCGAAGATTGGGGTTTCCCCACCACCCACGCAAACTCCTCGCTGCCGCTCGCCCGACCTTCGCCCGCCCATGCCGTTCGCTCGCGCCGCTTCCCAGCTGAGTCCTGAAGCCAATTCGCTTCAGGACTCAGCTGGGAAGCGGCGCGAGCGAACGACGTGGGCGGGCGAAGGGCGGGGCGAGCGGCGGGCAGGCAGGCGGCGGACAAGCCGTTCGCTCGCGCCGCTCGCTTGCGCCGCTTCCCAGCTGAGTCCTGAAGCCAATTCGCTTCAGGACTCAGCTGGGAAGCGGCGCGAGCGAACGGCGTGGGCGGGCAAAGGGCGGGCGAGCGGCGGGCGCGCAGGCAGGCGGCGGACAAGCCGTTCGCTCATGTTGCTCGCGCCGCTCGCTCGCGCCGCTTCCCAGCTGAGTCCTGAAGCCAATTCGCTTCAGGACTCAGCTGGGAAGCGGCGCGAGCGAACGGCGTGGGCGGGCGAAGGGCGGGCGAGCGACGGGCGCGCGGGCAGGCAGGCGGCGGACAAGCCGTTCGCTCGCGCCCCTCGCTCGCGCCGCTTCCCAGCTGAGTCCTGAAGCCAATTCGCTTCAGGACTCAGCTGGGAAGCGGCGCGAGCGAACGGCGTGGGCGGGCGAGCGGCGGGCGCGCGGGCAGGCAGGCGGCGGACAAGCCATTCGCTCGCGCCCCTTGCTCGCGCCGCTTCCCAGCTGAGTCCTGAAGCCAATTCGCTTCAGGACTCAGCTGGGAAGCGGCGCGAGCGAACGGCGTGGGCGGGCGAAGGGCGGGCGAGCGGCAGCGAGGAGTTTGCGTGGGCGGTGGGGAAACTCCTCGCTGATGCCCGCCGCTCGCCCTCCCGCCAGCAAGAGGGGGAAGACCCAGGGAAGCCGCCCAGCAGCTGATCTGCCCGGCGCCATCTACGCATGCGTGGCCATAGAAAAAAAGGGCGCGCATGTGCAGATGGTGTTTTGACTTCCGGGTTGAAAAATCGCCATATAGCCGTTCGCAATGATCGGGATCGCGATACCCGGGGGATCACTGTACTTAGAAACTGTTGATACAGTTTTACAGAGGAATTTCTGGGTCTGTAATTTGTATTTCCATACTGTCTGCTTTAGCACAGCAACCAAGTGGGATAGGTACAGACTCCAATGGATAGAACTGCAAGACACTGGAAAGAACAATTGCAACCAGCCTGCCTACCAGAGAGGGTATATATAGTCCATGGGTCAGGAGGAGAGTTGGGAAGATATCTGCAGACCCCTCAATCCTGGACATAAACTGTTTTAGCTCCTGTGCTTGGGATGTTGCTATAGGGCGTTGCATTATGATTATTATGTCAGTACAACACAGCAAATGAGATCACTATACTGGATTTCGTATTTCATCACCAGGTGCTTCCCAAGCACCTAGGACTTATTATTATTATTATTATTATTATTATTATTATTATTATTATTATTATTATTATTATTATTTATTAGATTTGTATGCCGCCCCTCTGCATAGACTCAGTGCGGCTCACTGCAATAATAAAACAATGTACAACAAATCTAATATTTAAAAGTAACTAAAAACCCCTTATTTAAAACCCTGCTGTTCTGTTTAAGAAAAGTAACAAATCTTCTGTTCCCGGGTCACCCTGACCCGGACCGAAAACTCTTCATTTGCAGTGCTTATGTTTGGTCAATTTGAATACTTTTTTCACTTGGAAAGTAGTCTGAACATTTCTGCACACAATGATATGAAAATTGAACTGAAGAAATTAATCCTTATTGGTTTATTTTGCACATAAATATGCCTCCCCCCCCCCCCGTTTTTGTGAATTTTCTTTAGGTTTATTGATAATTATGCCTGCAAAATACATTCTATTTTACTAAAGTTGGTATGGGATTGGTAGCTTGAACATTTCTGAACATAATGATATGAAAATTGAACTGGAAAAATTGATGCATATTGGTTTATTTTGTTGATGAAATGCACGCCCCCCCCCCCGTTTTTTTTAAATAGTCTTCACTTTATGGATAGTTTTGCTAGAAAAATACATTCTATTTTACTAAAGTTGGTGTGGGATTGGTAGCTTGAACATTTCTGAACATAATGATATGAAAATTGAACTGGAAAAATTGATGCATATTGGTTTATTTTGCACATAAAGTATGCCTCAATTATTTCAATTTATATAAAAATTATGCTGTTAATTTCAAACTTACATACTTTTTTTTAGTAAAATGGATTTGTTTCATAAAATTAGTTCTCTGGCTACAATGTGGTTGATTTTCAAAAGGATATTCCAAATATTTCTAGACAAATATGTATAAACAGTGACAATAATGGCACACAGCAAGGCCGAGGGGGGGTGGCCCTTTTGTGGCAAAAATAAACCAATAAGAACCATTTTTTTCAGTTCATTTATATTTTTCTTATATTCAGAAATGTTCAATTTAGTATATCAAACCTTTTGGGGGAAAATTCCTTAGGGATTTGTAGCCTTAAAAAATAGAAATTGACACGAAATTAAAAAAGGATGGGGGGAGGGGCTTTTTGATCAAAATAAAAATATAAGTCTCAATTTTTCCAGTTCAATTTTCATATCATTATGTTCATAAATGTTCAAACTAGTTTTCCAGATGAAAAAGTTTTCAAAAAGACCAAATTCAAGTACCTAAAAAAAATCATTTTGGTCCGGGTCTATATGACCCGAACAGACTAAACGTGACTTTTTTTTTGCCCAGAAAAAAATTTTTCCCCCCACCCCCACAAATATTTTTTTGATGATCAGTATTGTTAAATTGAGTAAATGAATGCCTAAGATTTTAAAGAATATTTCGGATTTGGAGCATAAAAAAATAAAAAGTGAAAATGGTTGCAAGCAGCCAAGGGGGGGGGGGGCTTATTTCTGATGTTAAAAAACCAATAAGAATCATTTTTTTCAGTTCCTTTATATTTTTCTTATATTCAGAAATGTTCAAGCTACCAATCCCACACCAACTTTAGTAAAATAGAATGCATTTTGCAAGCAAAACTATCCATAAATTGAAAAAAATTTCACAAAAACGGGGGGGGGCGTGCATTATATCCGCAAAATAAACCAATAAGATTTACTTTTTTCATTTCAATTTTCATATCATTGTGTGCAGAAATGTTCAGACTACTTTCCAAGTGAAAAAAGCTTTCAAAAAGACCAAACATAAGCACTGCAAATGAAGAGTTTTCGGTCCGGGTCAGGGTGACCCGGGAACAAAAGATTTGTAACTTTTTTTGCCCAGCAAAAACTAAGCCCCCCACCCCCCAAAAAAAATTCTCATAGAGAGAACCCCTGAAATGATGAAACTACATGAAATTTCAAGTTTCAGATATGCAGGGAAAATTTTTTACAGGGACTCAAACTTGGCTTCGGGTCACATACGACCCGAACAGAACAGCAGGGTTAAAAAGCAAGACATACACACAAATATACCATGCATAAACTATATAGGCCTGGGGGAGATGACATACATACATACATACATACATACATACATACATACATACATACATACATGCAACGTCCTGCCTATCGGCGACTACTTCACCTTCAACCACAACAACACAAGAGCACACAACAGATTTAAACTTAATATTAACCGCTCCAAACTTGACTGTAAAAAATATGACTTCAGTAACCGAGTTGTCAAAGCATGGAACTCATTACCGGACTCCATAGTGTCATCCCCAAACCCCCAACACCTTACCCTTGGATTATCCACAGTTGACCTATCCAGATTCTTAAGAGGTCAGTAAGGGGCGAGTACAAGTGCACTAGAGTGCCTTCTGTCCCCTGACCTATTGCTCTCCTATACCTTTCTTCTATTCCTATATCTCTTCTATTCTTTCATTGATATGTTTTATTCCTATAACTACTATTCTTTCTTAGCTATATTTTACTATGAGTATATCGTCTATAACTTTCATCATGTATTTTACTATGTGCATACCCACTAAAACCCTCATTGTGTATTGGACAAAATCAATCAATCAAATCAATACATACATACATACATACATACATACATACATACATACATACATACATACATAAATAATCAGTTGTAGTACATACATTGCTTTTTATTGACTTAATAAATTTGATTAAGTAGGTAAATTGGTAGTATTTCACCCACACTATAGACACAGAAATAAATAATCTTTCATCAGAATCCCTTTACAGTGATCCCTCGATTTTCGCGATCTCGTTCTTCGCAAAACGCTATATCGCGATTTTTCCCACCCGATGACATCACTCTCTTCCTTCCTTTCTCATCTTTCTTTCTCTCTCTCTATCTTGCTTCTTCCTCTCTCACACTCTCTTCCTCCCTCTCTCATCTCTTTCTTTCCTTCTCTCTCTTTCTCTATCTCTCCCCCTCTTGCTGGCGGGCGGCGGGCGGGTGGGCGGGCGAGTGGGGGCATCAGCGAGGAAGACCCAGGGAAGGTTCCTTCGGCCACCCAGCAGCTGATCTGCTCGGCAGCGCGGCAGCAGCGAGGAGCCGAATCGGGGTTTCCCCTTTGCGTGGGCGGCGGGGAAACCCCGATCTTCGTCTGCTCGCTGCTGCTGCGCTGCCGAGCAGATCAGCTGCTGGGCGGCCGCAGCAGCAGCGAGCAGACAAAGATTGGGGTTTCCCCGCCGCCCACGCAAAGGGGAAACCCCGATCTTCGTCTGCTCGCTGCTGTGCGCTGCTGAGCAGATCAGCTGCTGGGCGGCCGAAGGAACCTTCCCTGGGTCTTCCCCGCCGCCCACGCAAACTCCACCATCTGCGCATGCGCGGCCATGAAAAAGGGCGCGCATGCGCAGATGGTGTTTTTACTTCTGCAACCCTACATGGCGAAAAATCGATTATCGCGAGGGGTCTTGGAACGGAACCCTCGCGATAATCGAGGGATCACTGTATTTGTAAATGACAGGTGTTCCCGCTTGACCAAATATGACTTCTAGCTACATGCCTTAGTATGCTGAGCCCCAATTAGACAACTGAGACAAGAAAGATTATTTAATTTATGATTTAAAATGTCTCAGTTAAAAAGGATTTTCTTTAACTTCTCAATTATTTTCTGTTAAGACCCCACCCCCACGCCCAGGAAGAAGTAAACATTTCAGGTTCCTCCAAATCTCCAGTCTGGGCCCCAATGGAATTTTAGTGTTAATATTTATAATTTTACTTATTATAAGCTGCAAGCAAACTATTGGCTGGGGAGGGTTGCTCTACCCATTTACCTGGGAGTAAACCACACTGAATTCAGTGGAGCCTGTTTTCGGTTAGGCAGGCATAGGCTACCGTGGATAGGGCCCTTTTTTGACATGGGGCCAGGCTAGCTGAAGCCAATGTTTTGGGGTAACCAGCCTGGCCCATAAGTGGCGCCTCTACCTGTTGTGGTTAGCTCTGGCCCAGCTCCTGCCCCAAGGAATGTGCAGGTGGATATGCGGGAGACATCCACATGCTGCAGGCCTGTTTTGCTCCCAGTGGAATCTACCAACGAAGTCTCCTCTGACCAAGGAAGCGTGAGTGACAGGGAGGAGGAGAATTTGGCAGACAGCTCAGGAGGAGATCAATCATCTGTATCATCTCTGGATTCTGAACAAGAATTAATGACACATCCACGCATGCATAGAGTGATGCATAGGAAGCAACAACTAAAGGATTATTACAAGAGAAAATGAGGCCACCTGTGGTTGGTTGGGTGGGGCTGCTGTAATTAGTGCTGCTGCTATAAATAGCAGCGTGTGGGTTTGGCCGTTGTGGAGAATTATCTGATCGTTGTGTTTCATGAATGTCTTGCTGACTCCGGCCTTTGTTTGTTGACTTTTCACCACTTTGAAATCAAAGCAGAGCAAAGTGTGTTTCACTTCATGGAAGAAGAAGGGCTGTGACTTTCTTCACAGCTGCAAGCTAAGTACTTACGAACTGATAAGGGACTTGTACAAACTACCAGGTGGTTTTGGGACGAGTGCTCTTTGCAATACAAAAAGAGTGCTTAGTTTATTTTGAATTTTGTGATAAAGAACATTGTTTTGAATTTTCAAACGTGTGTGTGTCTGAAATTTGTATCTTTGAATTTTTGGGAGGCTCCTACCAGAGAGTCCGGCAGAATACTACCAGGTACTCATAATGAATGGTGTGGAAGGAGGCTTTAGGGTGCCGTTTGAAGCTTTCACTCAGCTGCAGAGGACGCTGCTCCTTGTCCAGCAATAGGTTTGCCATGTTGTACATGGCTACTACAGTGCCTGCCAAGAACAACAAGAACTCATGCAGCCGTTCCGCCCTGCCTGGCTGCCTTCTGGGTTCAGAGCAGTGATCAACTGAGAAAACACTCCCCATCCCGGGGAAATCGATCAAGAGGGACCACACATTTTGCCTGGGGTCACCCATTCGCCCCCTGGCATTACTACGTGCCTCCCTGTGGGGGGACACTATTTGAGAAGGACTGCTTTAGAGGAACCTGGAACCTGACTTACATTTATCTTTGTAGTTTGCATAACAAAGAGACTTCACCGTAAAAGTTTATTGGTTTGGGATAAATCATCTGCCCAATTACATCATGAAAAATTAGATATCCAATAATATGTAACTATAAGGGTTGAAAAGAGCATTATATTCTGAATAAAAGTTTTTAAAAAAAACATTTGCAAGGGAAAAACAAATTCTCAGTGCTATCCCAGCATTGGGCTCAAAATGTTTATTTACAATGTACCAAATACTTCCGCAAGATCCTGGTTTCTAGAAGAAAGGCTTTTATTATTCTTATTGCTAGACAATAGCAATAGTTTTATGGCCAATTATTAACAAGTCAAATTAAAATACAAGAAAGCTCAGCCAGTGTAACAGTACAACAAAACCCATATTGTGAGCATTATAAAGTCCATTCTACATGGCCCTCAAACTTCCCAGTAGACAACAGAGCATAGAAATATAGGCTCAGCCTGAGATAAAAGATTAGAGTAGGAAAGAAGACTCGTAAGGAACAGCAATACCAATAGTACTTATATAGTACTTAGTATACGACTTCATGGTGCTTTGAATCCTCTCTAAGTGGTTTACAGTCTGCATATAGCCATAACGAGTCCTCGGAGAGGGGCGGCATACAAATCTAATAAATAATAATAATAATAATAATAATAATAATAATAATAATAATAATAACAATAACAACAATAACAACAACAATAACAACAACAACAATCTGAGTCTTCATTTTACCAACCTCGTAAAGATGGGATGCAGACTCAAACTTGAGCCAGTCAGGATCGAACTGCTGACAGTCGACAGAGTGAGCCTGCAATATTGCATTCCAACCACTGCACTACCATGGCTCAGGCAATGAATTACATGAAGCAGGACAAATCCTGTAATCAGTAGAACATCTTCCCACACCTGGCAGCTCCAAATCTCAACTAGCAAATGCTCTGTCCTCCACATCGGTAAAAAGAATCAGAACTTCAAATATAAACTGAACAAACAAAATCTTGCAAATAGGGGGTTAAAGACCTCAGTAAAAGACCTCGGAATACTAATATAAAATTGACCTAAGTGCCAAAGCCCACTGCAATATCGCCAAAAAGGCAACCCTGCTGTTCTGTTTTAAAAAAGTTAAAAATCTTCTGTTCGCGGGTCACCCTGACCCGGACCGAAAACTCTTCATTTGCAGTGCTTATGTTTGGTCAATTTGAATACTTTTTTCACTTGGAAAGTAGTCTGAACATTTCTGCACACAATGATATGAAAATTGAACTGAAGAAATTAATCCTTATTGGTTTATTTTGCACATAAATATGCCTCCCCCCCGTTTTTGTGAATTTTTTTTAGGTTTATTGATAATTATGCCTGCAAAATGCATTCTATTTTACTAAAGTTGGTGTGGGATTGGTAGCTTGAACATTTCTGAACATAATGATATGAAAATTGAACTGGAAAAATTGATGCATATTGGTTTATTTTGTTGATGAAATGCACGCCCCCCCATTTTTAAAAAATAGTCTTCACTTTATGGATAGTTTTGCTAGCAAAATACATTCTATTTTACTAAAGTTGGTGTGAGATTGGTAGCTTGAACATTTCTGAACATAATTATATGAAAATTGAACTGGAAAAATTGATGCATATTGGTTTATTTTGCACATAAAGTATGCCTCAATTATTTCAATTTATATAAAAATTATGCTGTTAATTTCAAACTTACATACTTTTTTTTAGTAAAATTGATTTCTTTCATAAAATTAGTTATCTGGCTACAATTTGGTTGATTTTCAAAAGGATATTCCAAATATTTCTAGCCAAATATGTATAAAAAGTGACAATAATGGCACACAGCAAGGCCGAGGGGGGGTGGCCCTTTTGTGGCAAAAATAAACCAATAAGAACCATTTTTTCCAGTTCATTTATATTTTTCTTATATTCAAAAATGTTCAATTTAGTATATCAAATCTTTTGGGGGAAAATCCCTTAGGGATTTGTAGCCTTAAAAAATAGAAATTGACACGAAATTCAGAAAGGATGGGGGGAGGGGCTTCTTGATCAAAATAAAAATATAAGTCTCAATTTTTCCAGTTCAATTTTCATATCATTATGTTCATAAATGTTCAAACTAGTTTTCCAGTTGAAAAAGTTTTCAAAAAGATCAAATTCAAGTACCTAAAAAAATTATTTTTGGTCCGGTCACATACGAACAGAAACAGACTCGAAGTGATGATTTTTTTTTGCCCAGAAAACAATTAGCCACCACCCCAAAAATATTTTTGTGATGATCAGCATTGTTAAATTGAGTAAATGAATGCCTAAGATTTTAAAGAATATTTCGGATTTGGAGCATAAAAAAATAAAAAGTGAAAATGGTTGCAAGCAGCTGAGGGGGGGGGAGGCCTTATTTCTGATGTTAAAAAACCAGTAAGAATCATTTTTTTCAGTTCCTTTATATTTTTCTTATATTCAGAAATGTTCAAGCTACCAATCCCACACCACCTCCAGTAAAATAGAATGCATTTTGCAAGCAAAACTATCCATAAATTGAAAAAACTTTCACAAAAATGGGGGGCGTGCATTATATCAGCAAAATAAACCAATAAGAATTACTTTTTTCATTTCAATTTTCATATCATTGTGTGCAGAAATGTTCAGACTACTTTCCAAGTGAAAAAAGCTTTCAAAAAGACCAAATATAAGCACTGCAAATGAAGAGTTTTCGGTCCGGGTCAGGGTGACCCGGGAATAGAAGATTTGTAACTTTTTTTGCCCAGCAAAAACTAAGCCCCCCCCACCCCCCAAAAAAAATTCTCATAGAGAGAACCCCTGAAATGATGAGCAGTCATGAAATTTCAAGTTTCAGATATGCAGGGAAAATTTTTTACAGGGACTCAAACTTGGCTTCGGGTCACATACGACCCAAACAGAACAGCAGGGTTTTAAGTGTAGTCAACCTAATCCTACACAGCTTTTGCTCTTCACCACAAGAGCCCTTAACTCCTCCACTCGAAACAGAATACCCTACGAATCAAGACTTACAATCCTGGATCTTGAAACCTTAGAACTATGACACCTCAAACACGACCTAAGTATTGCCCACAAGATTATATGCTGCAAAGCCATGTATGTCAATGATTACTTCAGCTTCAACCGCAACAACACAAGAGCACACAACAGATTCAAGATTAATATTAAACGCACCAAACTTCACCGTAAAAAATATGACTTTAGCAATCGAGTTGTCGAAGCATGGAACTCATTACCAGACTCCGTAGTATCATCCCCTAGCTCCCAACACTTTACCCTTAGACTATCTACGGTTGACCTCACCAGGTTCCTAAGAGGTCAGTAAGAGGCATACATAAGTGCATCAGAGTGCCTACCGTCCCCTATCCTATAGTCTCTCCTATATTTCATATATCTTCTATCTCTTCTATCCATTATATCTCTTCTATCTCTTTTCTGCTATTCTCTCTAGTTATATTTTACTCCTATATTTCTCTTCTATACTCTCTTTGATACATTCTACTTGTATATATCCTCTATAACCTTCATTGTGTGTATTATTGTGTATTGGACAAAACACACAAACAAATAAATAAATAAATAAATAAATAAAAATAAAATATATCCACAATCCAAAGAGTTAAGTTGCTGGTTGGGCTCAAAGGCAGAAAGAACAGAGCGCTCAAATTACAAAAACAATAAAAATAAAATAACATTTAACAATATTTTCACAAATCAGCAAGAATTAACGAAAATACATAGCAGCATTTGTTCAATCAAAGGTCTTGCTTACAAAAGCTATAATCAAGAGATAGTCAAGCAGAATTTTTTAAAACAAAAAAGATGGGGGTGAGGAATTCTTTACACTGAGAAAGTGAGTCTGTTGCCTGTAAAAGCCTTAGGGGCCCAAATTGCTGGGAGCAATATGCTGACTCTTAGACAGGGCTATAAAGCACTGTAAAGTGGTATATAAGTCTAAATGCTACTGCTATTGCTTAGACTGACTGATCCAATTGCTTGACTAAGATGTGATGACAAAGGAAATGTCAAAATAATTGCCAAACTTCTGGTTAATAAAGAACTGTTATATTTCATCGGTAAACAGTACGTTCCTATATGCACTGTATAAACTAGTTCACTTCCATGTTTTTCTCTCTAGCCTCAGAGCACCCAAATTTATACTTTTTTACCAGCAGATGGCGCTTGTGAACTGTGTTCAGGGCTTTTGAGGGAGGAAAGGGCTCTTCTGCATTGAAAGAAACTCAGCATAGGAAATTTAGCCAAAGGAAATCTCATCTGGTTTGTTAAAGACACCATGTGAGAAAAAATAGAGAAATTCAGGTAAGTAGCCACATGAAAGATGCAAGAGAGTTGGAGAAGAGTTGAAATAGTTACCAGCCTGAAGAAAATACGCTTTAAGGAAGATTTGATCCAAATCGTTTTTTTAAAAAAGGAAGAAATTTAGCTGATTAAAATAGAGGCATTAATTTTATAGGCAGGAAATAAGACACACACACACACACAAAAATGTGACAATGGACAATGTTGCTTGGATCTGTGTTTTAAGATAATATCTTTTGATTTCTTGGATCTGATACTGCTCTCTGAGGGCGAAGGGGTATCAGACGCTGGAATAGTTTTGTTGAAAAAGCCATTCTGTTCCAAGGTCATTCATGAATTTAATGGATGAGAGAGGATTTAACTCTTGGTTGTCTATTGCCAAGCCCATCATTCTAACCAATTTATTACAAATGAACCATATTTTACTGCCTTTCAGTCTGATTAGGGTGTTCCAGTACTATGACTTTACAATACAATGCAGCAGAACATTGTTCTAGAGCTTGAAACTGAAAATGATGATACATTGCTATGCTTGACACTGAAAGCCATCTCATCCCCAGTGAGATATTTTTTATGAGTTATGCACAAGTTCATTGTGTCCATCATTTGTGCCTATTTCTGGACTGGGAGGGCCTTCTGATAATCATCTCTCAATTGGACTAGTGCAACGCATTCTATATAGGACAGCCCTTGGGGATCACTTGAAAGCTATAACTACGATAGAAAGCAGTGTGCCTCAGGCATGGGTGTGTCAGAGAACACACAACTGTTCTTGCAACTTCACAAACTGTATTGGCTACTCGTTGGCTTCCAAGTGTAATTCATGTTGCTAATTATCATTTCGAAAGCTCTTTGAGGCATAATGTCTGCCTAACAGAGGGGGCCATTACGTTGGCTGGGGAATTCTGGGAGTTGAGTTCACACATCTTAAAGTTGCCAAATTTGAAAAATAGGCAAATCCAATCTAATTGGACACAGCCATCTTTCCTGCACTCGGAAGGAGTTACAGTCTTGTTGGATACAAGTAGCACCTTTGTTAACTAATTTCTGCAATAATTGTACTGTTTGCTTGCTTCCCTAGTAGTTGGTGGGTAAACTTTAAATTTTAATCAATGCAGTTGCACATTATTGAAGAACAGTGGAGAAAATATTTGAATAATAGGCTTCCGTTGTTATGCCAAAACAACAACAATAACAACCCCATAATGGGAAGAAATGGAAGATGATTATCCCAGAGGTGCTTTTTCAAGAGGCAACTGGACTTTCTGGTTTTTCTTTGAAGATGTTTTGCTTCTCATCCAATGTTGTGGTTAGCTCTGGCCCAGCTCCTGCCCCAAGGAATGTAGAGGTGGATGTGAGGGAAACATCCACATGCCGCAGGCCTGTTTTGCTCCCGATGGAATCTGCCGATGAAGCCTCCTCTGACGTGAGTGACAGGGAAGAGGGGAGTTTGGCAGACAGCCCAGGAGGAGATCAATCTTCCTTATCATCCCTGGATTCTGAACAAGAATTAATGACACATCCACGCATGCGTAGATTGATGCATAGGAGACAACAACTGAAGGATTATTACAAGAGAAAATGAGGCCACCTGTGGTTGGGTGGGGCTGCTGTAATTAGTGCTACACATAAAAGTGCAGCCTGGTGTGTTAGCCTCATGGCAGTTTATCTGATTCATTGTTTCATCAAGATCGTGTTTTTTTGCTGTTCAGGATTGTGTGTGTGTGGACTCTCTGGACTTTAGAATTGGACTCAATTTCCCAGTTATTGGGTGAGCAATTGGATTGCATTTAACCTGTGCCTTGTATATACCAGAAAATCCCTTTGACATTTAAAAAGGGAGCTGTTTCTGTTTTTCTGTTTATAAAACTTTTGGGTTTTCCTTTTATCGTGTGGTGTGTGTCTTCCTGGACTAATTACCCTGTAATTATGGGCAGTTGAAACACACCGGCAGAACATCCAAGAAGCTGAAGAAGAAGAAAAAAGCATATTTGGGATAACCTCCATAGACATTTAGGAATAAGGTTATATTTTTAAAAAAATCAAAATGGCTGCTTAGAAAAAAGTAACTGGGTGCTACCAGTAACAATTTCATGGAGAAGCTGGCAATGAAATTATAAATGAATTAAGAGAAGTCAAATTCTTGTTTAGCAAATATTGCAAACATGGAAAATTGGAAAACACTGACATTTGGGGTACAATGAAATGTTGATGTTGTCAAGCTTCTCTAAGAAGAGAATTAAATCGTTATCTCAGCTATAGAGACATAACACTGGCTAAAAACTATATCTCAATCAAGACACGTCTGCAGATCCCTGCACTGGGCTGATTAAAAATATATTATATGAAAGGAAACATATATTTCAATTGGTTTCCAAGGTCTCCAATAGTTTTCCATCACAAAAGCAATGACCCTCAAAAGCAGCTCCTGAAATTGGTGACTTCAAAACAATAATTAGAAGGCCTCTAGTTCATTGTTCATATTTTCAATACCATCGAAAAGGTTCTAAAGAATAAACTGAAGGAGCCTCATTCTGACTTCCTATTTCTCTTTCAACTGCAAATCAGTCTCCCTTTGCTGAATACCAGAACAGATGGTGAAGATTTTGTTTAATCTGCTCATTATAATAATGCATGTTGCCAAGTTATCATTGGGGTTTGCCCCTTTGGAAGATACCAGAAGAAAATCTAATCAATCAAACCTTTTAGCTAAACTATATGGCATGTTTGCAGGTTATGTTTATGTGGCATTTAACTGATTTATTTTTATGTGAAAAACATGAATAAAACCATGTTTTGGGCTCACTGGACTTTCAGTAAATCCTACCACAATGCCAGGAGCCTTCAGAATACTCGTAGCGGTACCAGGCCTTCACTGTTAGTGATGCAATAAGATAACATTAAGGGGATTCAGGGCAACAATCTCCTAATCTCATAGAAACATAGAAACATAGAAGTCTGACGGCAGAAAAAGACCTCATGGTCCATCTAGTCTGCCCTTATACTATTTTCTGTATTTTATCTTAGGATGGATATATGTTTATCCCAGGCATGTTTAAATTCAGTTACTGTGGATTTATCTGCCACGTCTGCTGGAAGTTTGTTCCAAGGATCTACTACTCTTTCAGTAAAATAATATTTTCTCATGTTGCTTTTGATCTTTCCCCCAACTAACTTCAGATTGTGTCTCCTTGTTCTTGTGTTCACTTTCCTATTAAAAACACTTCCCTCCTGAACCTTATTTAACCCTTTAATATATTTAAATGTTTCGATCATGTCCCCCCTTTTCCTTCTGTCCTCCAGACTATACAGATTGAGTTCATTAAGTCTTTCCTGATACGTTTTATGCTTAAGGCCTTCCACCATTCTTGTAGCCCGTCTTTGGACCCGTTCAATTTTGTCAATATCTTTTTGTAAGTGAGGTCTCCAGAACTGAACACAGTATTCCAAATGTGGTCTCACCAGCATTCTATATAGCGGGATCATAATTTCCCTCTTCCTGCTTGTTATACCTCTAGCTATGCAGCCAAGCATCCTACTTGCTTTCCCTTAGGTGCTGATTTATCCTCTTTTTGAGTAGAGTCTCCATCATTTTAACTACAACTGATGTCAAGCTAACTGGCCTGTAGTTACCAGCTTCTTCTCTACTGCCCTTCTTGTGAATAGGCACAACACTGGCCATTCTCCAATCCTCAGGAACTTCTCCTGTTAACAAGGATTGGTTAAACAAATCAGTCAGGGGGGTAGTAATGACAGATCTGAGTTCTTTAAGAACTCTGGGGTGGATGCCATCTGGACCCATTGCCTTATTTATCTTTAATCGTTCAAGTTCTTCTAAGACATCGGCTTCTAAGATCACTGGAGCTGAATCCGTACAGCTGGAAGCAATGCTATATCCCTCTATAGTATTATTTTGTACGGTGTCTTTTGAGAAAACTGAACAGAAGTAGCTATTGAAATGGTCAGCGATCTCCTTATTCCCATTAATGCATGTATTATTCCCGGTACTAAGTTTCGTGATGCCGCAGTTTTTCTTCTTCTTATCACTAATATATCTGAGGAAGGTTTTATCCCCCTTCTTTACAGATTTGGCAATTTCTTCCTCTTTTGAGGCTTTAGCAGCATATATTATCTGTTTCGCCTCCTTCTGTCTCATTTTATACACCTCCCTATCAGCTATACTTCCATACTCTTTATACCTCCTATAGGCAGCCTTTTTTTCATTGACTATAGCCCTTACATCATTGCTAAACCATAGCGGTTTCTTCTTCCTTTTACCTTTAGTTATTTGTCTTACATACAGTCCAGTGGCTTTTAAGATGGCGTTTTTTAATACAGTCCACTGGGTGCTCGCTCCTGCCATTTTATCCCTCCCCTTTAATTCATTTTCTAAATATTCCCCCATTGCATTAAAATTTGTTTTTCTGAAATCCAATACTTTGGTTGCATTATAGGATTGCTCACAATTAGTTTTTACATCAAACCACAAACATAGATGGTCACTGCATCCTAAATTTTCTCCCACCTTGACATCTGAAACCCAATTTCCATTCGTAAAAACTAAATCTAGAATATTCTCCCCTCTAGTTGGTGTCTTAACCAGCTGTGCCAGAGCTGCTCCTGTAAAGGCCTCTACTATATTCTTACTTTTGCATGTAAGGGCACTGGGGATATTCCAGTCAACATCAGGCATGTTGAAATCACCCATAACCACAATATCTCCCTTTACTGCCATTTGGGTAATTTCATCCACCATCTTGTTGTCATATTCCTCGGATTGCCCTGGAGGCCTATAGATCACCTCAATTCTAATGACAGAACCTTCTTTATTTTGCATGCAAATCCAGAGAGTCTCTAGATCTTGACATGTATTGTGAATTAGTGTTGTTTTTAGACTTTCTTTAATATAAATGGCTACTCCACCTCCCCTTCTCTCTATTCTATCCTTCCTATACAGTGTATATCCTGGTATGGATATTTCCCATTCATTAGCATCCTTAAACCATGTCTCAGTTATGGCAACCAGGTCCAAATTATCTCTATATATTATGGCCATTAATTCACAGAGCTTGTTGCTCAAGCTTCGAGCATTCGTGCACATTACCCGAAGAACATTATTTTCATTATTAGTTTGCCCCTTATCATCAACAACTACATCTATTTCATTTGCAGCTCCCTTTTCATAAGCTTCCAAAGACTGCTTTATCCTCATTGGTCGGGGACAGAAATCACCCACATCAGTTACATCTCTGTCCCCTTTACCTAGTTTAAATGCCTGTCCAAAAAAGTTCTGAATTCCTCACCGAGCACCTGGGTACCTCTGTATGATGGATGCAAACCATCCCTCTTAAACAACTCCCTATTAGACCACCTACTGACATCATGACTTACATAGCCAAAACCTTCAGCATTACACCACTGCCTTAACCACACATTAAACTCTCTGATACACATCTCTGTATTCAGATCAATTAAAGATTAAGACAACTGTCCCATAACTGAATCCTTGACTTATAACAGTTCATTCAGTAACTATTCAAAGTTACAATGGCAATGAAAAAAGTGACTTATAGTCAGTATTGGGTTACTACCCGGTACATGCCACACTGCGCCCTGGTAGAGAAAATGGATCTGCGTGTACAGCTCAGTTTTACCAGTTCAGTTTTACATGCGTGCATGTCCCAGTGAGATTTCACTTCTGTGCATGTGCGGAAGCAAAAAAATTGCCGAAATGTCTCTCATGCGCATGTCCTCTTGTGAGATTTTGCTTCCTGCACATGTGCAAAAACAAAATCTCGCTGGGACATGCGTGCATGCACATCAGCAACATGGAACTGCGTGTGCATTGCACCGGTAGCAGCAAGTAACAACCTCCACCTGCTTATGACCATTATTCACACCAGTGTTTCCCAACCTTGGCAACTTGAAGATATTTGGACTTCAACTCCCAGAATTCCCCAGCTGGCTGGGGAATTCTGGGAGTTGAAGTCCAGATATCTTCAAGTGGCCAAGGTTGGGAAACACTGCTTCACACTTACCACCATTGCAGCATCCCCACAATGATTCGCAGCAATGATTCACTGAAACCATGGCAAAAAAGGTCATAAAATGGGACCAAACTCACTTAACAAATATTTCACTTAGCAACATAAATTTTGGGCTCAGTTGCCATAAGTCAAGGACTATCTGTATTGGATGTAGGTCTACCTTTGTAGATAGTAGAAAGCACTTAAGGACTGCTGTCATGCTCCTAGTCTTCCCTTCCTTCAAATTCATACCATTTCTATTGATTCTGGGACTTGTTTGCCATATAATTGTTCCAATTTTTCATTATGCTTCATCCAAAATTTATCAAAGGCAAATAAACATTGCTGTGTTGGCTCTTATCAAAATATTACAGATTAGTTGGACTTTACTTTCGTCAATACCAAAATAAAGCTAAAGATACTTTTATAGCAATACAGTAATACACACAATACACAAAAACGAAAGAATTTTAAAAAAATAAACAAAAAAACCCCCATCATAACAAAAAAAAGAAAACATATTTATGCCAGCCTAAAGATACTTTTGACTGGAGCTTATAAAACTTTTGGGCTGCATTATAGAATTAGTTTGCTGTTCCCCTTTTCAGGAAAGTTGTGTTGACTTTCCAATCTACTCCATAACCAAGGAATTCCTTGTTAGCTTCTAATTCACGTTAACCTTGCATAGTTTTCAAACCTGCCAAAGTCAGTCTGGTGCAGCCATTTGCTAAGGTGGGGTCAACAAAATCCTTAAACAATAGTCACTTCATAATATTTTGATTGAGCCTAAAAAAATCCAATTGTTCTAGTGTGAATTTTATTAGGGACTTCCAGAACTATGGTGCTATTAAGGCATCACGACGTCACTGGGGTGGGGGAGGTGGGGGTATCAATACAAACTGCGCTGCTTCCCAGTTTCCCTAAGGATTCACTAGCATTATTGCAGTTTAAATATTCCAAACAGATTTTACAGGAAACTGAATTCTATATTATACAACCAATGTGGCTCTACTTAAATTCTCTGAGGTCTAAGTCTTGTTTACATCAAGTTTATTTATTTATTTTGTCCAATACACAATGATACATAATGTAGGTAATAGAGGACATGTCAGGAGGAGTTTCTAGTTGTGATATCTTTCTTGGATGGTTTGCACAAACTGGTCAATTCTGCAGTGAGTTCAGAAACAACAATGACCTTGAAAGTAATACTGAAAGAAGCATGAGGTCCTGGTAGAATCAGTGATCACACTCATTAGTAAGGCCGAAAGGATTGGATGGGTCAAAACCCCTGATTATTCTTTTCAGGAATATTTACAATGAACAAGAATCTATTGTGTATTTATTTTATTGTGCTTTTAGAATAGTAACAGGAGAAAAAAGAAAGGTAATAACACACAAAGATAATTATGATGCAAGTACATACATTCTCAAAGAACAAAACAATGCATAAAAAGGGCTTTTTGAAAAATAAAAGATATATAAATATTTCAAAATACTTTAAGAAAAAGAAAAAGATAAAAAGATAAAAGATGAACAAGTATAATATATAATTATAATTCTTACCGACTGCAATTCTATGTATACATAGTTAATGTAAATATTCAAGTGTATATTTTTAGCCTATTCATTCTAAACAAATGAGTTTCATATTTCATTATGAAAAATACTGTAAGCTGTTTGTATACAACAGATTTGGAGAAACACAATAGATCTGAATAAGGAGGGGAAGTGAATGAAGAATATCTATTACTGCCATCTCTTTTTAATTTATACATGTTATAAAAAAGTAAAAAATGCTTTAGAGAAACTCATTAGGAAAATAAAATATAAAGTAAAAAACCTGGATTAATATATAATATTAAGAAGAAAAGGAAATATCAACCAACCTGCTTAATCAACTTAACATTTCACAGCAAGGAAACAAGGGAATGAAGTGTTAATAGCTAAATATGTTTTTTTTGTTTTCTCTAGCACAAAGAACCATCTGGAAAACTAAAAAGATAAATCCTAAGGAAGAAGGCAACCAAAGGCAAAAACCTGAAGGGAAAGGACAATTCAAAGACAGCAAAGATCAGAATAGTTAGAGCAATGGTCCTTTCAGTGGAAATTTACAACTGTGAAAACTGAACGGTGAAGAAAGGGCAAGAGAAAGAAGATAGATGCTTTTGAATTATATATTTGGAGACGGCAACAGTAGCATGAAGAATACATCATTCAATCCTGGAGAAAATAAAATCTGACTGAGAATGGGATGGATTCAATAAGGGATGGACTCAGAAAAAGACAGGGTTGAGGTAAATAGAAGAGGGAATTATAAAGGAAAGGTGAATGGATAAGACCAAAGAATGTCCTATAAAAGCTGTCCTATACTTGAATGTCCCATAAAAGCTGTGCATTATTAAAGGGCTCTTCAGGGGCAGTGAGCATTCACAGTCACCAGAGCTAAAGACAATTCAAACATGACCTTCAGAAAATTATTCACATTCCCTACAGGGTTGGGTCAGGGTTTTTTTTTTCTACTTTAATGGTGTACTTGGTGTCCAAGAAGGACAAGGACAGTGATGGTGTAGAGAAACAAATTATATCAAGGTACTGAGCTTCCTTCTTTTTTTGACATTAATTGCAGCAGACTAGCATAACCAAGCTATGCTTATTTCTCAATGATGTGCAGGAGGGCCCCATGAGATTAGTCATAGTGTCCATGACCATTTAAAATCACAAATTAGAAAATGTGCTGTTGCTCCTTAACAATATGTTCCAAACTTTGCCCATTGGCTGGGAGTGATGGGAATTACACCAAACAGAGGAAGGAAGACAAACTGCTAGAAAGTTGTCATCCTTCAGATCTGATACTCTGCTTAAATTCTTTAGACCATTTTGACTTGGGATTTCTATATAGAACAGTTAGATGCTGGGGCATAGGCTACGGTTAATATGGGTAAGGAATATCACCATTTTTGCTTATTCTAATGCATATTTAAAGCAATTAAAGAAATTAATAACAGAAGCAGTGGGAATGTTCCACTAATTTAAAAAAATATACTACATACAGCAGTGTTTGAATTGGTCTTCAGTTTCGGCAGCTAAGCAACCTGAGTCCTACTGTGTATGATATATCAGCAGTGATAATAATCTGCTGTTTGGTTTTGCTGATCTTTACACACTGGAGACCTTTGATAATAAATTTTCTTCCCCCATTTGTGTCTGTGCTAGTCTCTCTCTGCCAAGGACAAACCAACAGCATTAACAGAACAAATGTGCTCATAGCCACTCTTCATCTTAATTTTTCCACTACATAAATTGTTCTAGGAGGCAGGCTTTTCCATAATTTTGTTTCTTTTTTCCATTAGGGCGGGCATGTGTCCAACTTCTTCAAAAGGCAGTTCTCTAGTTCAAGGACAATCAGTGAATAGCCTTTTATCTGAAGGCATTCTTGGCAAGAAAGCCTCTCTGATTCAAGTCCAGTTTAAAATTCAATCTAAAGACTCTGGTTTAGAGGAAAAAATAATGAAAGAGAGGCTGAAACCAGACTCACATACTGCTCAAACAAATAATAATACAGTACTAGAAAAAAATTATATCTTGTGATGATCACTTTAATATTATTAAACAACATCGACCTATTTCAGGACCTTGGGAATAACTTAATAGGTGGACAAAAATGCCAAATACAATATAAACATCTGGTTGGCTGCACAACCAACCAACCACAATACTAATAAACATGTTTATTGCAATCAGCTCTGAGAAAAAAGGCCTTTGAGTGTGCCAGAAAAATCACAGAATTTCATTTTTGAATGCCTTAAGTTCCACAGGCATCTTAACTAGCAAACCTCCAGGCTGAGAAACACTAAACTTGTCAACACAAAAAGCAGAAATTGTATCATATCAATATTGCTTTTATCATTCGCAACCTCTTGTGGAAACCTCTGAGCAGGATTTCCTTCAAAGGCCATGTAGGAATATAATTATAAGTATCTATATAACATGAAATTCTCTGGTTTCAGCAAAAGCATTCGAGGCCTTTCTACTCTATAAGATTTCTATTGTTTCTCTTGACTGGAAAGAAAATTCACTGCATTATCTCCAAAGAATGAGGCCCTAGTGCAGTGACGGCGAACCTATGGCACGGGTGCCATAGATGGCATGCGGAGCCATATCTGTTGGCACGTGAACTGTTGCCCTAGTTCAGCTCCATTGTGTATGTGTGTGCTGGCCAGCTGATTTTTTGCTCACACAGAGGCCTTTTTGCCTTGCAGAGAGCCTCCAAGGGGATGGGAGAGGGCGTTTTTACTCTCCCCTGGCTCCAGGGAAGCCTTTGGAGCCTCCAAGGGCAAAACACGAGCCAATTGGGCCCACCAGAAGTTGGGAAACAGACAATTTCCAGCCTCTAGAGGGCCTCCTGGGGGGCAGGAAAAGCTGTTTTTGCCCACTCCAGGCATTGAATTATGGGTGTGGGCACTCGGGCATACACGATAGAGCACACTCATGCTCTTTCAGCACCTGAGGACAAAAAGGTTCGCCATCACTGCCCTGGTGGATCTTTGTAACGACTTTAAAAGCAAATCTATCCTCATTTCTACTCCTAGATAAATCTGTTGACTTCCCATGACTTTGTCCATCATTCATCAACTTCAATGAAAATATTATGCCTTGGGAGTAAACATCAACAATTTGAATTATTGTTGCAAAGTGTCCAAATTGGTCATTAATAATAATTCAGTATTAATTGGTAAAAATATGTTTTTTCCCTTTATATTGCAGACTACATACAATTATTACCCAATAAGCTCTATTTTTTCTTTGTGCTCACTTACACAAAGGAGTAGAAGTGATGGAGGCTGGATGGTTCAAACTCCAGGCTCAAACTCAACACTGACAAGACGGAGTGGCTGTGGGTTTTGCCTCCCAAGGACAATCCCATCTGTCCATCCATTACACTGGGGGAGGGAGTTATTGACCCCCTCGAAGGGGGTTCGCAATTTGGGTGTCCTCCTCAATCCACAGCTAACTTTAGAACACCATCTTTCAGCTGTGGCAAGGAGGGCATTTGCCCAGGTTCGCCTGGTGCACCAGTTGCAGCCCTATTTGGACAGGGAGGGATCATGGGCCTCCCTAGATACGCCCATGTCTCATCAACATTCCATGCCTTGCACTGGCTGCCGATTAGTTTCTGGACACAATTCAAAGTGTTGGTAATGACCTACATGGCATCGGACTAGAACATGTATGGGACCGTCTTTTGCCTAACAAATCCCAGCAGCCAATTAGGTCCCACAGAGTTGGCCTTTATTGGGTCCTGTCGACTAAACAATGTTGTCTGGCAGGACCTAGGGAGACAGCCTTCTCTGTGGCGGCCCCAGCCCTCTGGAATCAACTCCCCCCCAGAGATTCAAATTGCCCCCACCCTCCTCACCTTCCGGAAGATGTTGAAGACCCATTTATGTCACCAGGCATGGGGGGACTAATCCCCACCTTTTGACTTGCAGCATTTGAGTGTGGTGTGATTGTGTAGCATTGATTGTTTTTAGTAATAATGGGTTTTAACTTGTTTTTCTTAATATTAGATTTGTATTGTATTGTTATTGCTGTTGTGAGCCAAGTCCTCAAAGAGAGGCGACATACAAATCTAATAAATTATTATTATTATTGTTAATTGTTAATTGTTAATATTTATTATTATAGTAGAGTCAGTGACTATTATTAAAAGTACATTTATTTATACAGTAGAGAGAAATATCAAATCATGAAATCCTATTAAATAAGTGTCTTGGATAATTTTGAAGATAAAACTTTATTAATTATAAAGAATTAAAAAAAACAATAAAAGCAACTCATGTGTGTGTGCGCGCATGCACATCTAAGTGTATGTATGTGTATATAATATGTGTGTGTTTGTGTGTGTTTTATAAATGATCACACATTTATAGATATATATTGGTTTTAACTTTGATTTCGTTTATGTGATGTGAATTTTGGATTCTTCTGCAATATATTTAGTTGTTATTTTAAATCTACTTTATTTAAATGTTTTGTTCTGGTCACTGGCCTTTGACTGCAATAAACTTGATTTGATTTGGTTTCTTGAAATGGGAACTTTAATTTGCCTTATTAAAGGAGAAAATTGTAGATCAGAGTTGGATGCAAATTAGGGGTCCTTGGGGCTCCCTCAACTTAATTGTTTTCTTGCAGATGTTTCATTACCCAAACTAGATTTCATCATCAGTGTTAGTCCCCATTAACCCTGATGATGTTACCTAGTTTGGGTAATGAAACGTCTGCCATAAAACAATCAAGCTCAGAGAGTATCAAGGACCCCTAATTTGAATTATAATTGGATCATTTCCACAGAAGATATCTTGGAAGATTTTTTTGTCATGAAAGATATCCTTTAAATATTTCCAAACTTACCATGGGGGAAAAATATCATCAATAATCTGGCAGTTGCTTTTCCTTTTACACCACATTGGTCTAAAATGACTGGCATGGAGCAGGCTGAGACCAGATATGTTGAGGAAAATGAGCAGTATTGTTTTTTGCTGCACTATGTAGCTCTGAATATACTCTTTGGGGGAAAATTGAACCTTTTATTTCCAAAGTATACCCTATGCAAAAATAACAGTATTGTGTTAATCACAAAGATGTTATTAAGATAATTTCATATCCATGGCAACAGCACCTTCCAGTCCGCATATCTCAACCTTCAAGCTGTCTTGTACAGAATGTAACTTTTTATATATAATACAGGAATGCCACTCAGTAACTTGAAGTCATACCTTTGACAAGCATTTTTTAAAAAAGTAAATAATTCAATTCATTTGGCTCCTCCATTTTTACTGTAGCTATCTATCAAAGTAGAAATCTAGTATCACAGCTGAAAATGTACTGTTCTTTAAAAAAGTAATTAACCTCTTCCCAAGCAATTGTTTTTACAGCTTATATTATTCAAATTCATGGACGATTCTTTAGAACAGTTCACATACATAGATGAGATCACAAATTTATAAACCATGTTTTATTTGTGTTGATTTTGGCTTAGAACCAGTTTGGCACAGTGGTTAAGGCTTCAGGGTAGAAATTGGAGATCATGGTTTTTAGTTCTGACTTAGCTGGGCAACCAGTCACTTTTTCTCAAACCTAGGAAACAGGCAATGGCAAACCATTTCTGGGGGGAAAAATTGTCAAGAAAACTCCAAAGAATTCTCAACAAACTAAGCCATTCTTGGAATGAAGATCAGTAGATGGGAACGAAAGTAAAACGGAAAACCTCTTTTCCCTCTGATACTTTTTTCCAGACTTCCCTATCAAGCACCCACCTCCATGGAATGAAAAGTACTGTTTCCAGATCTTTGACTGATCATTTGCATGGGGACATTGATATTTGTCCAAGGCTTATGGGACCACCTTCTGCTGCATAAATCCCTGTGACCGGTTAGGTCCCACAGAGTTGGCTTTCTCCAGGTCCCATCAACCAGACAATGTTGTTTGGCCGGGCCTTGGGGAAGAGCCTTCTCTGTGGGGGCACCAGCCCTCTGGAATCAGCTCCCCCCAGAGATTCCTACTGTCCCCCACCCTCCTCGGCTTCTGCAAGAACCTCAAGAACCATCTATGTCGCCAGGCCTGGAGCAATTAGACCTTGCCCCTCTGACCAATTAATGTGATGTATGGTGTGATTGGACTGTATGATTATGTATTATGTAGGGGTTTTAGTCGTACTTTTTAATATTAGATTTGTTCTACATGCTTGTTTTATATTTATTCTGTGAGCCGCCCCGAGTCTTCAGAGAAGGGTGGCATACAAATCTAATAAATTGAATTGAATTGAATTTGGCTGAAGGCTATGCCAGTTGGAGTTGGACAGATAAATCAATCAATCTATCAATCAATAAACAAACAAACAAACAAATGCATTAATTATGCTAGTATAGCTTGTTCAGCAATCCATGGTTGAAACAAATGCCTTGGGAAAAAAAACCCGACTAAATACACACTTGGACAGAAGACCCTCACTCAATCAAAGACCTTGGAGTACTCATTTCCAATTACCTAAGTGCCAGAGCCCACTGCAATAGCATTGCCAAAAAAGCACTAAGAGTCACAAACTTAATTCTGTGCAGCTTCTCTAGAAGCACCGATCTACTAACCAGAGCATACAAAACATTTGTCAGACCAATTCTTGAATACAGCTCACCTGTATGGAATCCTCACTGCATAACAGACATTAATACAATTGAAGGAGTCCATGATGCCTAGCTGTGCCAGACAGACTGTGATGAGAACAATCCTCATCACTCAACCCTCCACCCTCACCTAATGACTTAATAGGTGGACAAAAATGCCAAATACAATCTAAGCATCTGTTTGTCTGCACAACCAACCACAATACTAATAAACATGTTCACGATCTTCTATTGCAATCAGCTCTGAGAGAAGAGATCTTTGAGTGTGCCAGAAAAATCAGAGAATTTCACTTTTGAATGCCTTAAGTGCAAGGTGAAAGATACAAAGTTCCTCAGACTTCTTAACTAGCAGACCCCCACACTAAACCTGTCAACACAAAAAGCAGAGATTGTATCACATCAATGTTGCTTTCATCATTTGCAAACTCTTGTGGAAACTTCTGAGCAGAATCTCCTTCAAAGGCCATGAAGGGACATAATTATAAGAATGTATATGAGATATAATGCTTTTCAGCAAAAGCACTCATGACCTTTCTACTCTATAGGATTCCTATTGTTTCCCTTGACTGGAAAGAAAATTAACTGCATTATCTCCAAAGAGTGCGGCCCTAGTGGATCTTTATAACAGCTTTAAAAGCAAGTATATCCCCATTTCTACTCCCAGAGAAATATGTTGGACTTCCTGTGACTTTGTCAACTTCATCAACCTCAATTAAAATATTATGCCTTGGAACGTGGACAATTTGAACTATTGATGCAAAATGTGTAACAATATTTGAAACTTCAAACAGGGCAACCACCAGTGCGTCTCCCCCCGGTCCCAAATACCAAATGACCTCCCTTTACTCTACGTTAGGCAAACAGGTCAAGAATAAATGCAGAGGCTGACAGTGTGTGTGTGAGAGAGGGGGGGGGCGCACAGACAGACAGACAGACAGACAGACAGACAGACAGACAGACAGACAGACCAATGTATGCATGAACTGAGATTGGAACTGGTGGCAGATTTTGAAAGGTGGGCAAAAGGTGACACAGGTAACCCTTACTTAACAAGCACAGTTGGGACCAATGACCCAGTCATTAAACAAAGCAGTTTCTGGGTGAAACTGCAACTGTGTCTATAATCTTTATTTCATTTTTCCTTTCCTTTACAGACCCGCAGAAGCCATAAATGTGAAGATTGATCACAAAGTTACTTTTTCATCCCTGTTACAACTGCCAACAGTTGCTAAATGAGACACTTGCTAGGCAAAAGCTACCTGTACATGCAGACTGAGAGTGAGTATTAGGTTGAAATTAATATTCAAAATATTCAAAATTTGGCTACAGTGTGAAACTTCTCATTTGAATTGTATTTCAAATGAAGTTTAAGTATTTGAGCCATGGTGGTGCAGTGGTTAGAATGCAATACTGCAGAGTAATTTTGCTGACTTAACAGGCTCAAGGTTAACTTTCATCCTTCCATGGTCGGTAAAATGAGGACCCAGATTGTTGGGGGCAATATATATAAAACAGCTTAGAGAGGGCTGTAAATTACTGTACAAGTCGTAAGTGCTATTGCTATTTATGTTCAACTGTGATCTGAAGGTGATGGACTAGAACTGGGGACATTCCAGCCATGGCAAATCATGGAAGTTCATAGAGGTAAAATATAACTCCCCTTGAGCTTCTATAGAAAAGGTGGGATGATGTTGAAGAAGAAAGATTTCCTGAGCCCCTTAGGCTCCCAATATAAATAAAAATACCCAGAAGAAAAATAATAATTAATTGTAAAGTGAAATTGTTCATATAATGCCCAGCTGTCAGACCTCCCATCATATCCACTGTGGGGTGGGGAAGGAGAAAAAAGAGACACAAATTGTTACTTTTCCAACTGAGTTAGTGCCATGACTATGCATCCTATCCTCCTCATTAGCCAGACAGAAAATGTGAATTGACATTTTGATTCTGAAATCTAAATACAGACTTTGAAATGAAAGGCTTCAAATTTCATTTTGAATTATTTATCTCAAAAGTAAGATTTTATTATAATTGATGTGTGTTGTGTCCAAAACATGTACAGTATAGGCTTACTTTTATAATTCAAATCTCAAAAATATCTCAACTGTCATCTCCTAAAGCAGGTGAAGATTTCTTCCCTGTTAATAATTTTAATGGCTCTCCATGATGGCAGTGATCGGTTTGAAGTAAGAAAAAGCAATGACTACCAACATTTGCCTTAGCTAACACTTTTACCAAGATAAAAGAGAAGAGAAGGAAACATTTCATGTTACAGATAGTGGCATTTAACCTGCATCCAAAGTTAGATGGACTGTTTTAAACATAAAATGAACATCCAGATTTGCTATGTAATAAGTGTGAAAAATTGGGTTTTTTTAAAAAAAAAATTCAGTCTAGTACAACTGTATATTAATTGTTAATTGCTGTCAAAAGCTAGATTATTTGTTTGTGTGCCTCCATGTCATTTTTTATTCCTGGCATTGCCTGAAAAGTCCCTGCAGTTTTCTTGGCAGGATTTTGAATTGTTTTGCCATTGTCTCCTTCCAAGGGATGAAAGAGAGGAATTGGCCAAGATCATCCAGCTGGCTTTATGCCTAGGGCAGAATTAGAACTCACAGTCTCTCTATTTCTAGCCTCATGCCTTAATCATGCACCAAACTGGCTCTCTAAAACACACTATTTCCACATCCTGAAATAAAATAACATACATTTATAAAAATGCCCTATGTTCAATAAATTTTCTGTTAATATTAAAACATTTAGGGAATATATAAAAAGCATTTAATATAAGCATTCCCAGGACACCAGATTTGTTTCCGTTTTGTACTATTAGAGCCAAGAATGCCATTTATTCAGATTTTGCATTGTGTTATAGTTGGAAAAATGGGAATTGCCTATAAAACCCACTGATGTGTCAAACGATAGTAATGAGACAAGATGCGAACTGTTGCCAAGCAGCAGTAACATTTCCATCTGTTCAAGCTACTGTAAATCAATATTTCCATGGGACAGAGAAGGGAACAAAGTCCATGAAATTGTTGAGGGGGTTTAATAGGGAAAAAGAAAATTCATGTTGTTCTTCCCTCATCCAAATAAAACACACAATGTTCTAGAATGCTTTTTTACAATCCGCCCCACAACACCCCCCCCCCCCCCAAAAAAAAATTGACTGGTAATATTCAGTATCAACAAGGCTTGCACAGTTTATAATCTATAGCAAATCAGCCAGGAGATAAGGTTGGATTTTGAAACCCGTCATTCAATGTATAGCAGGAGACAGGAGATGAATACATGTCCAGTATTCCCCATCTCCAGGATTATCCAAAACTAGAGATGGTATTACCTACTGTGGCATTCATTTGAGCCCACATCCATCCTGTCCACTGGAGTCAAATTACTGTCAACTAGAGGCTACCCTTAACTGCTTGAAAGGCGATGATGAATGGAGCAATTATGCATATTGAATGAAAGTTATTTTTAAACATTGTTATTGTGGGGGGGAGTTTTTGTTATTTTGTGTTGGTTTTTAGTGTTGGGCAAACCCAACAAAGTTCAGGTTCGGCGAACTCACCTGAACTTTGCTGTGAAGTTTGGGTGAGTTTGTCGAACTGGAACCGGAACCGGAACCCGAACTTTTGCTTGCGGCAAGCCGCTGCGGCGTACTTTTCTGTAAAAATAAACAAGGAAGTGGGGAATTCCCCACCTCCTTTTGCTTCCTTTTATTTTTACAGAAAAGGATGCCGCAGCAGTGCTGCAAGCAAAAAGAGGTGGGAAATCCCACGAAGGGATTCCGGGGGCAGGGCTTTGACGTCACGGAGACTCCTTCCTCCCCGTTTCAGCCAACCATCCCCAGAATCCCTTCATGGGATTTCCCACCTCTTTTTGCTTGCAGCGCCGTAAGCAAAAGGAGGTGGGAAATCCCACGATGGGATTCCCCACTTTCCTCCTGGGCAGCGGCGTTTCGCAGTGTTCGTCCAAACCCGAACTTTACCCGAACTTTTAAAAAAGTTCGGGTTCGGCATGCCTTTGCAGGTTCGGTTCACCCAACACTATTGGTGTTCATTTTGTTTTGGGAAGTGAGGGATCTTTTGCTAAGCTTTTTGTAGGACTTGCATTACAATTGCAATGTTTCCTCCCTCATACCTGAAATGATGTCTCCAGCTTGTAGGAGTTCAGAGAAAGCCCTAGGGCCCAGCTGAGACAGAGTTTTGGCTCACTGCAACTTTTCTTGTTTGTCTTATTTTCAAAACCACTTTATAGTGAACTGTCTTCCAGTCAGCCATGTGCATGACAAGAAAGCCAAGCTCCTCCCCAAGGAAATGTGTTGACCACCATCGGGGCAGTATACTCAGACTGCATATCATTCCTGTTGGTGACTTGGATACAAGTTCAAACTGCGAGACTGCTCTAAAGTCTGAAAAGGTAACGACATGCAGAGAGAGGAAAGACAGTTCCAGACTTCATAATGCCAACAGAAGCAATGCAACATTCCCTCCATTGCGCACAAACCTACAGAGGTATGGCTGCTGGCCATGATGGTGCAATCAAAGGCCCACTGTTTTATATTTATAGATTCAGTTTCTAAGGTACCTTCATGGTCCCCTGTTGACTTTTTGGATCACACCCTATACACATCCCTGGAAACAAACAAGACCACAAGGTTCATAATCTATAACTACCCTGTAACCTCATTCATTTCTGTCCTCAGCTGACAAGTTCCAAAAACCATGAAAGATACATCATGGTTCTTCTAATTCGAAGCAGAATTTTTTATTGTTTTATTTTATTTTATTTTATATATTTGTTTTGTCCAATACACAATAATACACAGGTAGAATGTATTAAAGGGGGAATAGAGGAGAAAATAAAGGAGTGAAATATAACTATGAGAGAATAGCAGAAAAAGATATAGGTATAGAAGAGAAGATATAGGAGATATAGGAGAGACAATAGGACGGGACGGTAGGCATTCTGGTGCACTTATGTACGCCGCTTACTGACCTCTTAGGAACTTGATGAGGTCAACCGTGGATAGTCTAAGGGTAAAGTGTTGGGGGTTAGGGGATGATACTACAGAGTCCGGTAGTGAATTCCACACTTCGACAACTCGATTACTAAAGTCGTATTTTTTACAGTCAAGTTTGGAGCGGTTAATATTAAGCTTGTATCTGTTGTGGGCTCTTGTGTTGTTGAGGTTGAAGCTGAAGTAGTCTTCGACAGGCAGGACATTGCAGCATATGATCTTGTGGGCAATATTTAGATCATGTTTCAGGCGTCTTAGTTCTAAGCTTTCTAGACCCAGGATTGTAAATCTAGTTTTGTAAGGTGTTCCGTTTCGGGTAGGGGAGTGAAGACTGAAGAGCTCTTCTGGTGAAGTATTTCTGGACATTTTTGAGGGTATTAATGTCAGAAATGCGATATGGGTTCCAAACAGATGAGCTATATTCTAGGATGGGTCTATGGGTTCCTCACCCATAGACAGAATCTTGACAAACTAAAGCAAACTACTGCCTCCATGAAGAATATTAGGTAGGAGCCACCTTCACCATTTTTTCTCTCACATAAACTATCTGAAAGGAATGGTTTCATTGCTCCTCTAAAATGCACCCCTTCCCTCCTGGATTAAAGTCCATCGCATCAGCTTTGGGAGTTGGATGGGAGCAATGGACAAATTGCTCCCTCTATTGGCTACACATTAATGTTCAAGACATGCATCATATCTTCTATCGAGGACAAAGAAGGATATGTACATTCCAGTAATCTATGGGAAAATTCCATCATGAAAGAGGGTCAGATAATGAGAACTTGTAACAAGGCTTTTGGGTGGCAGCACCTTTTTTTGCTTAATTTATTGACTGCTTGACTTGTTTTAGTGTAAGTATAATTGCTGCCCAATGTCAAACCAACTTTGAATGGCTCACAATGTGCTGAACGTTTTATGGTACAAATCAAACCAAGTTGGGAACCAATCAATGGTGAAATCCATTTTTTTTCCTACCGGTTCTATGGAGGTGGCTTGGTGAGTGTGGTGTGGCTTGGTGGGCATGGCAGGGGAAAGATACCAACCTACTCCAGCAAAAAGATATTGCAAAATCTCCATTCCCACCCCACTTTGGGACCAACTAGAGGTGGTATTTCCTGGTTCTCTGAACTACTCAAAATTTCCTCTGCCAGTTTTCCAGAACCTGTCAGAACCTGCTAGATTTCTGCCCCAGAACCAATTGCAATGGCCCCCCAAAGTACTGAGATGAGTTTCCTCCCTGATAAAAGTTAGGCAGGTAGTGAAATTTTTGTCTGGTTTTCTCAGTGTCAAAACTAAACAATAAGATTTGAGGAACATTAGCCATATCTCTAAAACCTGTGCATGTCTGGTAGTGAAAAAGAGTTGCTAATGATAGCTAAATGGCTTTGTCCACGTTTTGTCCATCTAGATAGGATAATTGTGTTAATTTAGAAATATAATGTCTTAACTGCAGAATCTGATTATCACTAGATGGCAACCAAGATATAAATAATGCCATTTGGTCATTCTCCAAATATTTTATGGCCCAGATGCATTAAATCTGATGAATCAAAATCAAAATATTCTGAGTAGTAGGAGTTGGGTAGAACAATGAACATTACTAACAGGGTTGTGACTTTGCAGGCATATTATTAACAGACTTAAAATCATAACTTCTATGAATTATCTTGATAACAAGCTGTTCATCTATTTCTCTCTGGGATTCATATGAGGGAGTTTATTAAACCTGAGAAATATATCCCATTGGTTTTTAAGAATCAGATGACATACAGTAATTAGGGCATCTGCCTGAACATGCTGGTCATTTAAAAGAAGGACAACTTGGTGGCTCCACACCGCCCAGTTGTTTACATTGCCTGGTTTCAATGGACTTTTGGCAGAGCAGCAGAGTAAATGTTTTGCAGAATTGCAGGCTTGTGGATTTAGTGCCATAAAAATATTAAACTTTGCAAGATTATGGAGGAATAAAAATAATCTTAGCAGCTGGAAAGCAATGAGAGAAGCATTAAATTAAAGGATTGTGAGGGTTTTTTTTATAATTTCTGAAATATATTTCTGCCTAAGAAATGCTTTTGGCAGTAAGCAAGCAGATTATTAAGATGCAGGAGCTCTTTCATACACTGCAGTCTTGAATGTTGGCAGAAAAAAACAGGCACTTAGAAACAGGAAGGGCCAAAGTAGCACTGAGCAGCACTCTAATGGGAGAAATTAACATTATTTAGGAATCACAAATTATTAGTTAGGAGTCATAAACTACACCTTGCTTGTTTCCTCTAGATACAAATAAAAGGGTATCAACCTTGTCCTCTTTGTTCAAAAGGAAATAGACCATTAAAAGCCGCCCAGGAGCTTAGGCAGGTAGTTCAGAAGTCAAAACATGTTGCTACAAATTCATTTATATATATAATTGAAAATCATTTTAGGTCCCTTAATTGTTCCAGGAGGGAGGGAGAGTGGGAAGGAGGGAGGGAGGGTATGGCAGCTAGCTGTGATGCGCTATCCCAATATGGACATAATCTTTACAAGCAAATGAAGAAAGAATTGACATATTCTCAGCCAATACAAATTCTCCCACATACTTTGGGGAATCTATTTTAAAAAAATTGGAGTAAGCTGCAGACATCTGGTTCTCTCAAAGCCACTGGGCTTTCGATAATATTAGATTGTTAAGTGCCATTCCCATTATATTTTGGAAAAAAGCCTATTATTTTTATTAATTGGAAAATTAGATATTAATTGCATCAACATATGATACTATACTAGAGTTATTAGAAAAAAGTATTTTCTCTAGTGTCTTGTCTTAAAAGGTAGTCTTCTAGCAATGCTTATTTTAAACTTCATTTTGGAATCACTGGACTCCCCTTTATGATAGAAGATATTTTGGGCAAAACAGTGGCTGCAGTTGAACATACCATAAATGGCTATTATATACCTGTCAATTATATATTTTATTTACAGTTATGCATTTTGGCTAAAATGTACTAAACACATTGCCCAAATGCATTAAAATTAATATTGTGGAACAGTTTGGTAATTTATCTATTTATTCAAGTAAATAGAGAATGAACTGTCATATGCTTTCTATAAACTACAATGTTTCTATGGAAATGTACAAATGCAGATCTGACGTAAATAGATAGTTAAGAAACCTCACTGAAGTTCTTATTTACAGCAAAAGATAAATTTTGCAAAAGGAATATTATTTTAAAGTGTATACACAGAGAGAGAGAGAGAGAGAGAGAGAAAGAGAGAGAGAGAGAGAGATTTTAACAGACTAGTGAGAAATTAAGATGTTGTCTATGAAAAGGAAAAAAATCTCTGATTTTTCTTTACCTAAATCATGGTTATCAATCTATTAAGAAAATGAATATGACTGCTCAATTCAATCACAGTGACTCTAGGCAGCAGCAATAAATATAATCATGTAATGGTAGCCATTTAACTCTCTTGATTTTCAACTTTATCATTTGGCACACCTTTTAACTTCAAGTACTCTACAGCAGTACTCTCTTGGCAACTTTAAGACTTCCGGACTTCAACTCCCACAGTTCCTCAGCCAGCTCGGGAATTTGAAGTCCACAAGTCTTAAAGTTGCCAAGGTTGGAGACCACTGCTTTAGAGAACTAAAATAATTGGACAATCTGGGATGTGCACAAAGGTTATTAGGTTAACCCTAACCCTTTGACATCATGAAATTGGCCTTACTTTTAGAAGGAAAAAATTTCTACTTCCTGCAATAACGTCTGAAAGCAGCGGTGGGCTACTAGCCGGAATGCTAAATTGGGCTCGCTGCCACGGCTTGTGAGTGTTTGCGCAACCAATGCAATTTTGCTTCTGCACCTGTGGAGGTAGCAAAATCATGCGCGGAGCCTCAGGTGCATAGTTCCCTCTAAGCTGAGCAGGTGAGCAATCGCTCACTTAAAAATCATCATCAACTCAGAGTTTTCCAAACCTGCCCAGAAGCCGAGAGGGAAATTTTATTATTATTTCTGTGTCGCCCAGTCCCAAAGGGACTGCCGCTCAGACACTATACTTTTCCGCCCACCCCAAAAACAATTTAGAGAGAACACTGGTCAGGTGCACCCATGTTTTGGCGAGGTCTTTTTGCTTCCACATATGCCAAAACACAGGCGTACCTGCAACTCCGTCTGCAATTTTGCTACCTCCACAGGTGCAGAACCAAAATCACGTTGGTTGCGCAAGCACTCATGAGCTGCCGTGCAAGCCCAATTTAATGTTCCGGCTAGTAGCCCACCGCTCTCTGAAAGGTACATTTAAAAGATGAAACCACATATAACATGTGACTCTTATACCCGTTGAGCACTCCACAAGTTGAATCAGGCTCACGTCTATCACAATGGCCATGAGTGACTTCCCAACTGCTCTATACCTCTCACTAATGAAAGGTTGGTCCAAATCTCCAGTGTCACAAGCATAGTTCCCTCTAAGCTGAGCAGTGAGCAATCGCTCACTTAAAAATCATCATCAACTCAGAGTTTTCCAAACCTGCCCAGAAGCCGAGAGGGAAAGAGTGAGAGGGAAGGAGAGAGAGAGGAAGAGAGAGAAACAGATAGAAAAAAGAGAGGAAGGAAAAGAGAAAGAAAAAGAATGGGAGTAAGGAAGAGAGAAAGAAAATCAAAATCTAGTTTGAAACTAGCTCAACTATTTAAGTGGCATTTTGATATTGATAGAGTTGCCCTATTATGAGCTTACTGTTATAGACACACAGTACAGTATTTTATTTTGAAATTCTCTGAGGCAAAACAGGGTGGGTTTTTTATTTATTTGTTTGTTTGTTTGTTTATATTTATTTATTTATTATTTCTGTGCCGCTCAGTCCCGAAGGGACTGCCACTCAGACACTATACTTTTCCGCCCACCCCAAAACAAAATTAGAGGGAACACTGGTCGCAAGTGTAGGGAACTCCATTGCCATCCCCAAATAGGCTGAACAGCATAGCAAAGTTGCTACTTTGCAACAGGAAAAGAAATATAACAACTTCAAACCAAACTGTCCCCCTTGAGCCTAATTACACAAATCAAGTAGAGGTGTGGCGTCAGTTATGGGCAAAGTGTCTCTTGATGTAAACAGTCTCCCAGATATCAATGGTTATCCCTACCATCCATCTCTGGGACTATAAGTGCCACTAAAACTGAAAGCTGATTGGATATATTGCAAAGAGCAGAAAACTCTCCTAATTACCAAACTCTTGGTAATGCAGTTTGGCCTTCTCATCCAAGGGTGGGCTTCTCCCAATTCCCATCAGTTCTATGGAACCGATAGTAAACCACTGGTGACATTATGGATCTGGTTCTGTGGGTGCTGGTCCAAGGATGCCACCATCTTTTTTATTATTTGTGGGGGGGATTTGCTGGTTTTTGCTTCTGTGCAGAAGCTGAGTTTTCAGCACTGGAAATGCACCACCCTCTTGGGTTTTGCCCTTTTTTTTTGCTCTTTTTTGCTTCTTTTTTGCACTGCACATGCAATGCGAGCCCAGACATGCAGCACAGAAGGAAGCCAAAGGGCAGCAAGGTAAGTTAGAACCCACCCCTGCCCATCTATACTAAAATATGGATGGGGAGTTTTTATTAGTGATAAATCATTTAGGGTTTAGTGCCCAAGTCAGCTTTTGACCCCTAGTGACTTCCTGGACAATTCCCTGCAATTTTTTTGGCATGATTTTTCAGAAGTGGATTGTTATTGCCTCCCCCTTAGAGCTGAGAGAGGGACTGGCCCAAGGTCACCTGGCTGGCTTCATGAGTCTAGAACATGGAGTCTTCCAGTTTCTGGTCTGGTGCCTTAACCATTACATCAAATAGCTCTTGGATTATTTAGTAGCAGCAGCCAAAATCCTGGAACTCCACAAATTTAATATCCTGATTCTTGATATGAAGCCTGAGAGCCAAAAATAAATTGTGGGTAAAGAATATTTAGTTTAGGTTACTTATGTTCAAGGCAGGATTCGAGCTGACAATGAAATGAATGTGGTTCCAAATATAATGATGGTGGAAGAATCTAATGGGAAGAATTTGATTATTTTCTATTAGAAACTTCTATTACTATATGACATTAACGGTTAAAGTCTGTAATTTTGAGCTTATGATAGGCCTTCAGCCAAAACAAATAACTACCCTATGTAATAAAAACCCAGACAAAAAACGTAATTACTTGTATGTTTGTCCAACTTTGCCTGAGTCCTTTCTTTTGGTTTATGTAACTACTGACAAATATAACCTATTTTTTGCTTAAGAGGTTGTTCCAGGATCTAGCGAAATAAAAGATCAGTTCCTTATGAAGAAACGTTCATGTTAGCAACAAAACCTTTTCATTATGTAGTCATAACAACTGCCATATCTTAGTGGCATTCATGTGACATATTTTAAAAGCAGAGTGAATGAAGGTAAGAAAATGTTGGAACTAGACAATAGTTCAAAACCATTTGTTCTATAATACATATGAATAGAAGTATATTTATTGTTCCCTTCAGTTCTCCCCCAGCTTCATCAAGAAGAAGGTCTTAAGCATAAAACTTATCAGGAAAGATTTAATGAACTCAATCTGTATAGTCTGGAGGACAGAAGGGAAAGGGGGGACATGATCGAAACATTTAAATGTGTTAAAGGGTTAAATAAGGTTCAGGAGAGAAGTGTTTTTAATAGGAAAGTGAACACAAGAACAAGGGTGCACAATCTGAGGTTAGTTGGGGGAAAGATCAGAAGCAACGTGAGAAAATATTATTTGACTGAAAGAGTAGTAGATGCTTGGAACAAACTTCCAGCAGACATGGTTGGTAAATCCACAGTAACTGAATTTAAACATGCCTGGGATAAACATAGATCCATCCTAAGATAAAATACAGGAAATAGTATAAGGGCAGACTAGATGGACCGTGAGGTATTTTTCTGCCGTCAGTCTTCTATGTTTCTATTTCAACTACTACCTCACAGCTCAAGCCTCTTCAGATTTACAAGAAAACGGCAGTCTTAGGACTGCAGAGTCAAATATAAAATCTTAAGCTTCCACATATGTCACCATGAGGGCTAGAAAGGTGCTTCAAAAAAGAATAGAGATTTTTCATTCAGTGCTGTCAGCATGAGCTGAACAGAACCTTTACTGAGGCCCACAACAGGGGTGGGTTCTTGTTTTCTGCATAAAGGTTTGCTCCTTTAGGTGTGTGCGCTTGCTCACCAACAGTGCTTAAAAAAACCCAGCTTCTGTGCATGCGTAGAAGCAAAAAACAAGATGGTGCCACCTATGGCATCGTTGAGGGAACTGGTTTAGGGGTGTGGCAAGCCTGGGTCCTTGCTGCTCTCCCCTCATTTCCTAGTCATACCTCAACCAATTGCAATGATCTAATCCACATTAATTTTACTGAAGATACTGTCAGAAGGGCACTACACAAAGTTCGGGTTTGGGTTCGGCTGAACACTGAGAAACGCTGCTGCCTGGAAGGAGAGTGGGGAAACCATTGTGGGATTTTCCACCTCCTTTTGCTTGCGGCGCTGCAAGCAAAAGGAGCGGGGCTTTGATGTCATGGAGACTACTTCCGGACCGGCCAAAATGGAGAGGAAGGAGTCTCCATGACATCAAAGCCCCACCCCCGGAATCCCTTCATGGGATTTCCCACTTCCTTTTGCTTGCAGTACCGCTACGGCATCCTTTTCTGTAAAAATAAAAGGAAGCAAAAGGAGGTGGGGAATTCCCCACCTCCTTGTTTATTTTTACAGAAAAGGACGCCGCAGCGGCTTGCTGCAAGCAAAATTTCGGGTTCGGGTTTGGTGAACTCACCTGAACTTCACGGCAAAGTTTGGGTGAGTTTGCCGAACCCAAACTTCATTGGGTTTGCCCAACACTAATTCTAACTACTGCGCCACCACAGCGGATGTTTTCCTTCTCATAATTAGAGAGAATCAGATTGTATAATGGCTGAGGTTCAATCCTAACCTAATCCACTCTCCCTACCTGGTTGTTGTTGCAGGAAAAAGTTGGCTGAGAAAAACTTGTATAGACTGCCCTGAAGAATGTGAGGGTATAATCTACAAACATTGTTACTTAATTTTAAGGCATATCTGAAAGTCTAATGTCAAGGAAGATTGGATACCAGTGGAAGTAACAGCAGAAACCTGGGGACCATAACAGAAGAACTATACCTATTCATCTCTTTATTTATTTTTAATTTTTAAGTTCATATGCCACCGTCTCATCAATAAGGCAACTCTATATATAAGTACCTGCCTTTGTATGAAACATATCATGCAGAGATTTCTTCCAAATTCACATCTATAGAACTTTTGTGATTTTGTTTCTGTGGGTTTGAGAGCATTATGGCACCATACTTGTTTCATAATACCAATACAGCCATTCCAGCTGAGTGTAGAATAGAAAACTGGCTAAGTTAATATAGGGAAAGCATATCCATCTATCTCATTTCATCTGATTTAATATCTGTCTAGGTCTGCTTGGCATGCTCCACAGTTCATAGGAGGTAAAACAATTCTGTTGTGAAAAATTCTGAACAGAGTATGGTGTGAGTCCACATTAACTGACCAAATAAAAAAGTCAGTTCTTAACTTTATTCATTCTTGCATGCAAGTTGTTTCCATGAGAACAACTTTTCAACTCTTTGGAAAGCTTTCTGAGTATGCTAAATATACTGTAATAATATAAGTCAGCCTATGTGCCTTTTCCCTGGTAAACCCCCCAAATTTATACCATCTGAATATCTAATACATTGTGCTTATTTTAGAATACTGGGACATTGGATACAGCACACATATATGGGTGTGCATTTAACTTAATACAGTAGAAACCACAAAGGGAGATATTATGTTTTCTTTCCTATAGCACATCATTTGACACAAAAGGATCTTAATACAGCATTGCTTCATCTTGTTTATTTATATATTATCAATCAATCTCAAAGTAGACTCTACCTCACATAAATCAGCAGCGCTTGGGAAGAAAATTTCATAAATGAGGGCATATTGCACTACTCTCATTTCCCTATGCAATAGGAAAAAAGCAGGTATCTGTATAATTGACATGAAATCAATGGCAAGAATCACAGCCACTTCAGGGTACACATGGGTACAGCTTAACCAAATGTTCTGATGCTGTTTGCAGTGGAGAACTGTGTTTGACTTTAGTTTCAGAAATACAAGGGCATAGATGAAGTAATTTCCTGTCCTGGCCTTTAGAAATTGCTTTCTCAAGATGCCCTTGGAATGATCATTTAATAGAATGAAATGATAATATCCTCCTGCACATGAAATTCCTTATTGATACTCTGTTAAGAATGCTACTTCTCACATTCAGAAATAAACTATAAACAGTACCCCTGAAAGGTTCTCCTACTGGATGAATGAAATAGCCTCAGACAGAACAGAGAGGATCAAAAGAAAATAAGTGAAAGTGATTTCCATCATTGCAAACTGTTCTTGAAAAATATTTCAGAAGACAGACTACATACTGTAGATGTTGTGGTTAGCTCTGGCTCAGCTCCTGCCCCAAGGACTGTGGAGGTGGAGGTGGGGGAAACATCCAAATGTCACAGGCCTGTTTTATCATCTGAAGAAGGAAGTGTCTGTGAGAGAGAAGAGGGGGGCCTGGCAGACAGCCCAGGAAGAAGCCAGTCCTCATTATCTTCGATAGACTCTGATGAGGAAACAATGATAGACCCACGCATGCATAGAGTTATGCATAGGAGAGAACAGCTTCAAAAGTATTACAGGTGATAAGAGAGTCCACCTGTGGTTGGGTGGGGTTCAAGTAATTAGGGCTGCTGTTAAATGGGCAGCGTGCCGGCCTCGCAGTGTGGAAGATTATCTGATCGTACTTGTGGACCTTGACTTGCTGATCAGGATTGTTCTCAGGACACTGTTTGGATTTCAGGACTTTGACCATAAATCATAGTGAGTTTTACAATGTCTGAAGAGTAGTGGCTGTGACGAATTTCACAGTTACTGGTTAATTGACTTTGTTATCTCACTGCATTCAAGTGTGTTTTGTTTTTACAAGGAATCCCTTTGAATTTAAAAAGGGAGTTTTGCTTCTATTTTTCTTTGGATAAAGATACTATTGTTGCATTTTCCCGTGTGTGTGTGTGTGTGTGTGTGTGTGTGTGTGTGTGTCTGTTTTGGCTACTTTTACCTTTAATTGAAGGCTTGTGTCATAAGCTGGCAGAACAGTAGATAGCCATATCAGGAACCCAATATGGCTTTCATTACTCACAACAAGTTCAATATTTATTCAGATAGATGAAGCATTTCTGCAGAAAACAACCCTTGTCGATTTGTGGTGTTACATTGCCATCACATAACATTTTGCAGCATTTTCCCCATTTGCAGAGTTATTATTTATTATTATTATTTATTCAACTTCTATGCCGCCCAATCCCAAAGGACCCATGGCGGCTTACAACAGTATAAAAATTATAAAGGCAATAAAAAGAAGTCAAATATAACAACTAAACTATAAAATCTTAATTAAAAACCATAATCCCATTAACATGCATACATAACATTCATACAATATGGCCATGATACTTGTTAAATTCATGGTCCCCAGGCCAGACCCCAGGAGTTGGGGTGGGTGTGGCCTGTGCATGATGCATCCAGCCTGCGGGTGCCAGTTTGACATCCCTGCCCATGTACAAAGTAGGTTTGTTTTTTTTAAATTTAAGTGCCTTTGAGTCACAGTCACAGCATTAACCCCTAGAATCCCTGTAGTTTTCACAGCAATAGTAGAATAAGTCTACTTAAGTACAGGGGGTGGACAAAAAAATGGAAACACCTTGCAGCTCTTCCGTGGAATCCAGATTTGTGAAGCTCCCTTCGAACAGTTCTTGTGGAAACTGGGTTTTGTACGTGTCTATTGAGCTCTGCAGTGATTTTAGTAGCTGCGATCTTGTGATCCATTCTAACAATTCGCTTTAGTGTCAGACAGCTTCAATTTTCGACCAGACCTGTGCTTGGCTGAGGACATTTTCCCTTCTCTTTCAAAAGCAGTCATTACTTTTGAGACATTACCTCTTCAAACGCCAAACATTCAGGGACTTTCTGTTACAGTAGCACCTGCCATTCGAGCACCAACAATTTGGCCTCTTTGAAAGTCTGAGAGGTCTGCCATTTCTACAAGGTTATAATCAATTTCCTTAAATATCTGTACCCAAAAAAAGGTAGTTTAAAAAAACATATCAAATAACAGAATTTTTTAAAAAACATTAAAATATGTCAAGTTTTGATTGATTTGAACATGTTCAAACATTATGATGCCAAAAAGTCAAGTGTTTCCATTTTTTTGCCCACCCCCTGTATGTATTTGTTCTTTACTAACTAGGATTAAATCTTCAGAGCTATAATCTAGATGAGCCTTTCAAATGTTTTATTTCAAACCAAATTTTTGCAAACCTTTACTCATTCCAACAAATAAAAATATTCCACTGCCTCATTCTTTTCTGCTCACTTTCTATTTCTCAGATAGTTCAAAGGCTGCCTGGTGAACCTCTCCTTTTGATCAGACCTCCGTGATGAATAGGTTCCAGTAAACAGATATGGACTACATTATTTTTCTATCAGAGAGTCTTAAGGAGCACAACTGGAGCCTCTCATTCAGCCTTTTCTACATGGATTCATACATTCAAAGAGTGAGCAATGAACGTCCCTCAAAATATGGACTGCTTCACAAGTGAATTCACCCATGCTTATGGAACACATCATTCTGTTCATGCATGATCACAAAACCAAATACAGCTTACTTCTCCATCCTCTCTTGCCAGCTAATTGCTTTTATTTACACAAACATAGAGAATGTTTACTTTCTCTTGAATGAAAGTCATTCGCAGCAGGATAACTGACATCCCAGCATTTGCTTTATACAGTATTTGTCTTTCAACAAAACTACTGCTCAAAATTTCTTGAATGAGCTTAAGAATCACAAGAAAAGAGGATAGCTCCTTTCCTTCCTCTGTGGCTGTCCTCTCTCATTAAAATATGGATCATGTCCTTTCTTAGTCATATTCTTTTAAATAAGGACTCATAAATAGAATAACTCAAGTCACTAAGTAAAAGTACCTGAAATATACTGCTCCCCACCCCCATCAGAATCTTTTAAAGGTCCAGCAGCACTAAATGGAACCTGCCTATTCTGTCAAAAAGCTATATTTCTAGAGATCCATTTCTATATGAAAGAAGCATCTGAAAAAAAAGTTTTAGAAACTCTGATAATAATGACTGATGACACTTAAATCAATACCTTCGATATTTATTTTTTTGAAGGATTGCTTTTTACAGTAAAAAAAATTCTTTCTCTGGGAGTTTATATTAGATTACATAACTGCAAGAGGTCAAGACTCAGGGCTTTGTAGGATGGCAAATGCTCCTAGCAAAATGTATTGTACTGAAGTAGAAGGCAGTGAATACATTAGTATGCAGCTGCCATAGATAGACGAATAAGAAAATACTAAGAGAAAAAGTGTTTAAGTGTTTATGGTATTTCTGACAATAGTTTTGCAATATTCTCAACATTAGCTTTGTGATTTGATCATTATACTAAGAAGCAAGTCCTCCACTCGAATATCTCTTTGTCTTCAGTTGTATCAGTACAGACATAGTTGCCTCAAAGAGCTCCCATTAGCAAATTCAGCTCCTAACAGCCATGCACGTTTTACATTTCACGAAAGCCATTTTCTGTCAGTGGTTTTTGCCCAGTGCTAAAATACCTCCTGCCTTGTAATGGCTGGAGTGCAGCATTCTTCCGATGAATTGCTCTCTGTGCAAACAAGAATGGTGTAAGCTGAGTCAGATAAAAGGCCTGAAAGAAAATGTTCCCAGACAAATCAAATACAGGATTAGTAGGAGATGGCTTTTACGTTAAAAAGGAGGACAACAATATTTCATACAGACCTAAGCAGCAGGAAGTTTTAAAAAGCAGCTTTTAACGCCTTAGTCTTAAGGGCTTTAAGTAATATTTATGAATATCTATGAATATATATGCATGTTGCACAAGTGAAAGTGAGTTGGCACTCAGATAGATGGCACTTGTCTGAAAATTGGTTTCCCTGAATTAGCATCTTTCCATTTTAAATAATCTTGCCTCCCCACTGACCATAATCCTTCTGTGCTGCAAACAAATATAAGCTATTGGGTCTCTCATCAGTCCCAACCAGAATGGTCAAAAGTCAGGGAACACTTGCAATTATGGTTCCAACAAAAATTGACACCTAAGATGGCAGAGAAATACAGTCGTCCAGACCTCAAATTTGTGAGATTTCAACTTCAAAAAAAGTAGAAATCCATCTCTACATTTCTACCTTATACATTCATTATCAAAGAAAAGACCAAAATGTCATATGTCCATAGGAACCATTAAAGGGCATTTTACATGCTATTTCTGCCTTCAACAGAATATGATAAAGTAGTACTGATTTTTGGCATGTTACTAGAGATGTTGTTTGGTGAGAAAAAAACAGGACAAAACTCAGATTTGCATTGCAGAAATCTGTGGAAAGCTTGCATCTAAAGTGCATAGAAGGCACTAAATTTGCAGAAAAGATGTTCTGCCGGGCTTCTCAACATGAGCCCCCAATTAAGTTCAAAGGTAGGAATTCAGACACACACAGTTGTAAAGTCAATAACACTGTTTTATCGAAAGGAAAATACAAACCAAACACACTTTTAGTCAGTCAAAGGGTTCACCTTCAAAGCAACAGCCTTGAATGCTGTGAAGAACAATAAACAAACACAAAGCAGATTCAAGGCAGCTGTAAAGATGTCACAGCCACCCCCCTTCAAGAGTTCTCAAGTCACAAACTTAACTATGATTTAGTTCAAGAGTCCTGGAAACAGTTCAAATAGTCCTTGTAGAATCCTGATGCAAAGATACAACATAAGATAGGGCTAATTTTCTATTCTATTCCATTCCATTCCATCAGAAAAAGCATTACCTCCCAGCAAAAGAAAATAGTTATTTTTTTCTCTCTTAGGATTTTAGTGCTTCATTCAATGCAGAGATAAAGGCTATTTTTATAATTGTTGTAATAATTTTGAAAGTCACCTTAAGGACAACAAGATATAATTTTGTTTTCCACAGTGCAAAACTCCCATGTACTTCTGACCATCAAATTCACTGCAAAGCGCTCCAAAATTGGATATGTTGAATTATTTCAGTGTCCTTAGATGGGAACAAAAATCAACAGAAATAGTGTCTGTCATTTTGAATCTCTAGCAAGGGGTTGGCAATATTTGATAATCTTGCATAACTTCTTCTCTGGCAATATTGAACTGCTAAGTAGAGCATACAAAACATTTGCCAGACCAATCCTCGAATACAGCTCACCCGTCCGTAACCAACACTGCATATCAGACATTAATACAATTGAGAGTGTCCAGAAATATTTCACAAGAAGAATCAATTCCTCTGCTTGCAACAGAATATCTTATTCCATTGGACTTGAAATTTTGGGCTTAGAAAACCTAGAACTACATCATCTTTGATATGATCTAAATGTAGTTCATAAAATCATCTATCACAATGCCCTACTAGTCAATGAATACTTCAGCTTACCCACAACAACAACATAGAGACATAGAGACATAGAGACATAGAGACATAGAGACATAGAGACATAGAGACATAGAGACATAGAGACATAGATGATCACTGTCAAATCTTCTCCGGGTTCTTATGACCCCCGTGTCCATCTTCCCTCCACTCCATGCTTTCCTTTTCTCTATACCAATATTGAAGATGGCAGGCTAGGGAATGTTTCCTCAGGTGCTTTGCAACATAGTTAAATACAACAGCAAGAAGGAATTTTGGAAGAGAAACTCTTAATAGAGCAGAGCAGAGCAGAGCAAAGCAGAATAGAATAGAATTTTTTATTGTGTGATTGGACACACAAGGAATTTATTTTTGGAGCATATGTTCTCAGTGTACATAAAAGAAAAAAATAAATTTGTCAAGAATCATGATGGACAACACTTACTGATTGTCATAGGGTACAAATAAGCAATCAGAAAACAATCAGTATTCTAAATCATAAGGATACAAGCAACAAGATACAGTCATACAGATACAGTCATAAGTGGGAGGAGAGTTTGTAGTTTAAAAGTAAACATTCCCAATTGCTAAAGATGTTCTATCTTGGAAAAAAGAAAATGCCGTCCCTATCTAAACTCCAAGGGCCCAAATCTAAATAGCTCATTCGGATAGAACAGAATATTTGTAGCTCGGAACTGAACTGCAAAGTCCTTGGTGCTCTCTGAGAGCTTGAGGATTTTCTTGCAGATGTTTCATTACCAAACTAGGTCACATCATCAGTGCTGATTCAGCTGGAAGCACCAGCTGCCCAGTGTTATAATTACACTGGCATTCCAATACTTATTTTTCATGTTCATTGATTAGCAAAAATGTTCAGTACATACCTGAGTTATAATTGGATAACTTTTCACCACTCACATAAACTTTTCCTCTTGATCTCTCATTTAATCCGGATTGTGGGGGTAATAGCCTAGCTCTGTTTAAAAAAAAAAGTGCTATTGCTAACATGTTGTAAGCCACCCTGAGTCTAAGGAGAAGGGCGGCATAAAAATTGAATAAATAAATAAATAAATAAATAATAATCCACTGTTTCCTCTTTTGTTAGTATTTGGATAAAGCCTCCCCATCTATTTTTAATCTTAATAATTCAAAACGAACTAAGATTCTCTTTGTGTTATAATATTTTACTTACTTAATAATTGTTTTCTATTCTACAGTTTTGTTGGTCCTCAAATTTTGCAAATGCAAATAGTAAATATTTTTTTAGAGAAGCGGTTAGCAATTTTTCAAGATACTTCTTAGCAATCCCAAGTCAGCTAAATCAATTGCATGATTTACTTGTTATTGTGTTGTGTTTATTTATACCTGGTCTCACTAACAGCCTTGGTGGTGGCCATTAAATTGAAGCTCAATATAATCTGTGCAAATTGCATTTAAAGACTTGTTCTTCATCCCCCTAAAGATAAGTGAGCAACCTTTCCTGGCTCAAGTGCTATAACTTCCTTACCGGCTAGAGATCTGCAGAGGACTGGAAAGATGATCGTGTTATTAGATGGGGTGGAACTTATTTATGTATTTATTTATTAGCAGAATGAGCCTGCAGAGCAAAATGAAAAAGCAAAATGCTCCCATCTTAATAATTATTTGTCCAGGGAAGTAGGAGAACCTACAGCCTACAACTGGCCTTATTTTGCTGCCAAATATGATATGATGTGATTGTGGTGATGAACAGCTCAAATGCAGTGCTTGGGGTGTGCATGCCATCTGCAGTTGGCTCCCCCTCGATTCCAAGGGAGAATGACTCCCTTTAGAGTTACATAGGATCTCTGATGCATGAAAATTTCAGCTTCTGCTCTGCCTCTGATACAGAAAGGATGTCTCAGAAATCATATCTGGGTAGCCTGTTCCGGCAATAACTCTGATATACTGCCGCTGGTTGACAGTTTTAGAGGAGATATTAGAACTGAGAATTTGGATCACATGAGGTCAGTATCTTCATTGTTTCCAGCTCATTTCTGGCCCAATTCAAAAAGCTGATATGGACCCTGCAATATAATCAGGCAAAAATATATTCTGTTTTAGATTCAGGCCCTAAACAAATTTCCACGTCTTAGCACTGAATGCATGCTGCATGATGCAGAAAAATGGAAAGGAGACGTTCAGCTTAAGCGTCATCCACCCCCACAAGAGGAATGACTCCTGTCATCTCTTTTGTTTTCCCAAGCCTGTCGTCATTTCTAGTTGTATTTTAATATTGATTTTCTGCATTTGATCTGCAGCATGATTTTTAAATTGGTTTTATACCTATCTTGCTGGTTTAGCTTGGGATTTAGTTGATTATTTCATTTATTATTTTCTTATGGCTTTGCATGTATTTTAGCAGTGTGGCTAAATGACAGCAGGGTTTGTTTTTTTAAAAACTTCAGATCTGCATATTTTAATCCCTATTAAATCACATCGATATTTAATAAAACTTGTAAAAAAATCCTTTGGGAATGTAAGGACTTTTTCTTTACGTTTCTTTACACTGGTTCCATAGGTTTTGAAAATAAGCAATGCCTTACTTATCCAATGTTACCCACAGATGAGTACTATGGTGTTCCTTGGAACTTTCTTTCTCCTAAGAGTACTTAAAATTGGCATGTTAAATAATGAACACGTTCCCCTCCCTTCCCAAGAGATATCTCACCAAAGTTACTCCTTACATGCTATTGCCATTTTCTTCTGCAAATCTTATGAGTTTTAAAAAAAAACACAGATTAGTGATTTTGGAATGTTAATACAGTAAATGAAACAGAACATGTAACAATCCTGGCCACTGTGCTGCCTACAATGCTCAGCCTAAATGAGGAGGTGCTGAAAATAGCCATGATGATCTTCAAAGAATATGCAACTCTTTGATGTTTTAAGCAACTTGTGTGCATTAATATTTTTCCCCAACTCTAGGATGGTCCCATCCAAATGGCCAAACACTGTCTTATAAATACAGGTAGGCCTGGTTTAACAACTTCTGATTAACATTGGCAACTCCATCACTAAGCAACATGGTAGTAAGGTGTGATGTTATGTGATTGTTCTGACTTCTAACAGCAGTTGCAGCAGACACATTTATGCCATTAAGTGAGTCCCACATGGATGTCCCACATGTAGTCCCACAATATAGAATCTTCTGTAGCCATACGATTGCCACATGCAACCTCCTGCTGGCTTCCCCATTGACTTTGCTTGCTAGAAGCTAGCAGTGAAGGTCACAAATACAGTTTTGTGATGACAGAATGTTACAATTTAACCATATAACAAAAGCCGATTGTCAAAAAGCCAAATCAAACAATGTTGCAATAGAAGATCCTGTCATAACTGCCTCTCTGAATGATCATTAAACAAGGGCTAATAGAATAATACTTGTTGTGTATTTTGTTGAATCAAGATAACACAATTCAGAAGGTGCTTGAATCTTCATAATGAAAAAAATATTGTTTATATCATGGTAATTTTTTTAAAAAAAATAAAAAATATTCTCTTGGCCGCTTTTTCAGTCAAAATTCATTTCAGGCACTGGAATGACTATTATCCACACTTCTTTTATGACCTAGGTTGAAAACATAGAGTGAGAGATTTGTTTCAAGATCCCATTGCTCTCTATAGTGAAACACATAGAACAATTTGAGTTTTGAATACAGTGATCCCTCGATTAGCACGGTCTCGATTAGCGCGAAACGCTGCAACGCGGTTTTTCAAAAAATATTAATTAAAAAATAATTAATAATAAAATAATCAAAATAATAATCAGTCTTCTATGTTTCTATGTTTCTATAAGTCCGCGCTAGTTCTCTCTCTCTTTCTCTCCCTGTTGCCGGCGTGGTATATGAGAGAGAAAGAGAGAGGCAGAGGTCGGGCGCATTACCGGGAGGTGGAGGCGGCGTGGGGACGCTGGGTGCCGGGGACACCGAGGAGGGGGTGGACGTGGCCTCTCAGCTGCAGAGCCGAACAAGGGCAGAGGCAACGGCGGAGTCCGGCGCTGGGGCCATGCGGGGCCGCTCATCCAGGGGGGCGTGGACTGGCAAGTCGCCCTCCTTTCTCTTTCTTTCTCTCTCTTATACCACACCGGTAACAGGGAAAGAGAGAGAGCGGAGGGCACCTTGCCGGTCCACGCCCCCCTAGATGAGCGGCTCCGCATGGCCCCAGCGCTGCCCAGGCAAAGGGGAAACCCCAAGATCGCTTGCCGCTTGCCGTATTGCAGCGAAGGAGGCGAAGCAAGGCTCCAAGCTGCAATACGGCAAGCGGCAAGCGGCAAGCGATCTTGGGGTTTCCCCTTTGCCTGGGCGGCGGGAAGACCAAGGGAAGGTTCCTTCAGCCGCCCAACACCTGATCCGCTCCGCAGCGCGGCAGCAGCGAGGAGCCGAAGATGGGGTTTCCCCTTTGCCTTTACCCCATCTTCGGCTCCTCGCTGCTTCCGCGCTGCGGAGCAGATCAGCTGTTGGGCGGCTGAAGGAACCTTCCCTTGGTCTTCCCTGCCGCCCACACGCAAACTCCACCATCTGCGCATGTGCGGCCATGAAAAAAATGGCGCGCATGCGTAGATGGGTGTTTTTTACTTCCGCACCACTATAACGCGGAAATCGATTAGCGCGGGAGGTCTTGGAACGTAACCCCCGCGCTAATCGAGAGATCACTGTAGTTGAAAAGTTCCAAGAAAATATTCCAACTACAAAATAATTAATCATTAGATAATATTTTGTACAAAATAATTAATCATTAGATAATTTTTTTGTTTTGTTTTGTTTGTCTGCACCCATTTTTATGTTCTGTTTTTAATGTAAATAACTCAATAAAAACTATTTTTTTTAAAAAAGAAAATATTCCAACTATGCCATTCCTAAATTTTCCATCTTAAGAAAAATACTAGAACGAAAAGAAATAAGTGAGGTGTAGAATAGAAATCTAATGACACTGATTTTTCTTCTACTAGAACTAGCCAATCACAGTGGGTAGAGAAAGGGATGTTAGAATAACATATCATACCCAGTGTGTGAATTCTTCCAGTTTCCTCTTACAGAGAAAGAAACTGTAAAATAGCTATCATGAAATGTATAATGCTGGGAAATATTATCCATTGAATTGTTGATTTCGTTGTTGTTAGTTGTGAAGTCATTTCTGACCCATCGCGACCCCATGGACAACATTCCTCCAGGGCTTCCTGTTCCCTACCCTCCTCTGGAGTCCATTTAAGCTCACATCTACTGCTTTAGTGACTCCATTCATTCCTCTCATTCTCTGTCATCTTCTTCTTTTTCCCTAAATCTTTCCCAGCATTAAGCTCTTCTTTAGTGAGTCCTTCCTTCTCATTAGATGGCCACAGTATTTGAGTTTCATCTTCAGGATCTGGCCATCTAAAGAGCAGTCAGGGTTGATCTCCTCTAGGACTGACCAGTTTGATCATCTTGCATTCCAAGGGACTCGCAGGAGTCTTCTCCAGCATTGTAGTTCAAAGGCCTTTCTTATGGTCCAATTTTCACAGCCATACATTGCATCTGGGAAAACCATAGCTTTGACTATACACACTATTGTTGGCAGAGTGATATCTCTGCTTTTTAGTATGGCGTCTAGATCTGTTAATTTTAAAATGCTGCATATTTAAACCCTTCCTCCACTGTTTGCTTGCATTTATCATACATCATTACTTCCAATCTTCAAGTCTAGGTACTATAATCTTAAACCAATTTTTATTTCTCATAATACTTATGAGAACCTCAGCACTTATCCTCTTGCAAATTTGCATACTTGTGTTCAGGGAAATTTCTACAGTGCCTAATCTTTCTCTACAAATCCCTCTCCTGCAAAGAAACAAAGAAAAGAGATGTAATTTAAAATGTAAAGCTGCTTAGCTGCACTTTGCTATTTGTCTGAAACATTACTCTTTTTAAAATTCTCACTCCATTTATTGATTTCAGATTATTGCTCAAGGGATCTACTGAGATTCAGATTTCCAAATCAAGATTTGGGGTTTAACTCAAGTAAATCAAGATTTGGGTTATGACCCAAGAGAAGCTGTGATTTGCTAAATTGATATTCATATGGAATTTTTGGGTTTGTAGCCCACCCTACAGTGGTACCTCTACTTAAGAACTTAATTCATTCTGTGACCAGGTTCTTAAGTAGAACAGTTTTTAAATAGAAGCAATTTTTCCCATAGGAATCAACGTAAAAGCAAATAATGTGTACAAACCCATTAGGAAAGAAATAAAAGCTTTGGGTGGGAGGAGGAGGAGGAAGAAGAGGACGAGGACAGTCACTGCCGAAGGAAAAGGGTGAGATGAGGGGAATCAAAAAAATCCAAAACTTTAAGGCTTAAAACAAGAGAGAGAGAGACTCTGAGGGGGTGTCCAGAGAAGGGAAAATGTTCCGTTTGCTCTGGGCTGCCAAAGTCTCCTTAAGTGCCACCGAAAGGCTCCTCTGGCAGCCCAGAAAAGCCCAAGATGGCCAGGATTAAAGAGGGAATGGCAGGAAACTGGCCTTTGTGCCGCTCTCAAATTTCCTGGGAAATTTTTCCAGGCTCAGGTTCTTAAGTAGAAAATGGTTCTTAAGTACAGGCAAAAAAATCTTGAACACCTGGTTCTTATCTAGAAAAGTTCTTAAGTAGAGACATTCTTAAGTACCACTGTACTTGATTAAACCAAACTATTTTTTTCTTGGTCAGATATTAGAAAAAGGAAGTAACTATTTGTGTATGTTTCTGTTTCTGGACTTACCTATGTCTTTGACAATTACATTTATTTTCTTTCAATAAATATTTTGCATTTTTCTTACAATATTATTAATACATGAAATTACTTTTTCAGGTCACATTCGTACCTCACCTCTTGGATTCCTGGCACTCCTAGCCTATTCTGGTTATGTAGCAAAAAAAGAATGTGCAGATCTTTTTAAAATAAAGGCAAATATATGTATCCCAGGCTAATGATGCAAAATTGAATTTGGGTCAGTCACTGGGACTCTTCCAAGCTTTTGGACTCATGCTGGAACCCATCTTCAGAGAATTTCTAAAATATGTGCTTCAGGATCTTTTTCTTATGATGTAGGTTCTGTTTTGAATAAGCTGTAGCAATCTGTTTTAGATATGAGGTATCCCCAGGACAAAACAGGCTTTAACTTTTACTGTTTTTACTATTTATTATTTTCTCTCTCCACTAGTGTGGAGCATCAAATGAGTAATCCAAAAGAAGCAATTCACTCCATCTTAAAAGAGAGAGGGAGGGAGAAGGAGGGAAGGAAGGAAGGAGGGAGAGAGACAGAGTTTTGTCATATTTCAAAGGTAGAATATGGAACATAAATCAAATGCATGTAATCTTAATATAGAGTCTATACTAGAGTAATTACTTGGCCTGTTTGTTCCCTCCAGGCATTGTTAAAATATCTGCCACTAACCTCCAGATCTCCCACAAAAAGAGGACACCATAATAGGATTTCTGTAGTTCAGTGAAAGTAATTTAATAGTGACTTCTTTGTATTAAATTCTGAAAAATGTATTTTTCCAATCTGCCATGGTCCCACAGCTATTCAACAAAAATAACTTTGCTACTAGCCTTTATAATTTGTACGCTTATATTTAAACATATTGATGTAGACTTGACTGTCATTTCCAAGATGTTATTCATATTGACCATTGTATAATGCATTTTCTTCACAAACATTTCAAATGTTAATGACAGTGTTTATATGTCTATCATGGCATGAATAAGGAGATCTTGCTTCCTTGAGACTTTAATCATACATCTGTTGGAAGAAAAGTTCATATGGTAAGTGCAGTTTTTTCTATTTACTTCCATGAAATTTCAAAAATAAAGTTTTAATAGGATAGCTTCAGAGCTGTAAAATTTAAAGTACAGAATATGTGGAATGTGAAATGGGAGAATGTGCAAATTATAACTATATTCATCTGAATGGTGCATTCATCTGAAGAATTGTTGCAGGAACTAGGTATATCTAGTTTAATGAAAAGAAGGACTAGGGGAGATATGATAGCAATGTTCCAATATCTCAGGAGTCATCACAAAGAAGAGGGAGTCAAACTATTCTCTAAAGCACCTAAGGGTAGAACAAGAAGCAATGGGTGGAAACTAAACAAAGAGAGAAGCAACTTAGAACTAAGGGGAAATTTCCTGACAGTTAGAACAATTAATCCATGGAACAGCTTGCCTCCAGAAGTGAATGCTCCAACACTGAAAGTTTTTAAGATATTAGATAACCATGAGACTGAAGTGACGTAGGATTTGGACTAGAAGACCTCCAAGGTTCCTTCCAACTCTGTTATTCTAGTCTATTCTATGCTCTAGCAGATGGTTAACATTTGGCTACATCATAACATCCACAAATGATCCCAGAACATCGCAATAGATAGGAAGCTCAGATTGTCAATAAATATTTCTACTACTCTTGCATGTTCAACTAAAAGTCATCATTTGCTTTTTCTTTAAAATTAAATATTTTATTAAAACACAAAATAAAAAATAACATCCATATTGGTATACAGATAAGTAAACATAAGATTTCAAACATAAAGTTACAATTTTTAGTTTATAGTTTTTCAATATATTCTTAGTTACATAATAAGTAATGCTATACTGTATCTTATATTTTTAAAGAAAAATCTAAAATATATCATTTAAAGTAAAAATACCTGGTTATATAAATAATGGAGCAGAGAATTCTAAAACTTAACTTTCAGATGAAACTGGAGCTTTTTTTAAACTAGGACTTACAGATAATCAACTAAACAAAGACCCATGGACACTGCTTTGTATATGGTAACTACAGTGAAGTGACTATATGCACAAGGAGAAAAAAAATAGAGAAATACCCACAAAAAGGAAAATCCATTCCATATGAGCACCAAATATTAATATTAAAATTAATATACAGGAATATAAACCATGGAACAAAAATAATTATTTTATGATTGATCGTCTCCCAGAGATTGAAATGGGAAGCTGTAGAAATTAAATAAATAAAAACAATTCCCCAGTGGATATTTCTTCTTGCTCCATTGCCACTAGCATTCCATTTATTCACAATAAACACAACTCAATCGTTTTGGAAGTTTGCTGGTGACCAAATGAGCATCTCAGTGTGTGATTTAGATTCCTGCACACAGCAGGTCCTTGGACTAAGTGGCGTAAGTGGCCACTTTGAGCTGTATAATTTAATGATTCCATGAATTATAAAATGGAAGCATTTGGGGACACAGTGGGATGAGAGTTGGAAGGGAGGAAATGAGCCTTTGAATCCATGAACTGGAAATTGAACTTTTTATGATTTAAAGTTGATTGGGGAGAGGGGTGATGGCAGGGATAGGATGCATATTCATTTCCTGCACAGTGGAAATTATGTGATGAGGGAGAAATCTGGAGGGGCAGAGGAATTAAGGGAAAATCCTCCCTTAGTGGGAAAAGTGAAAAAAAAATGCACTTAAAGAATTAAAGTATATTGTAAAATATTGGATGAAGTTCTGAGAAAAAAAAATCTGCGGCAGGAAAAGACACAGAAGGAAGGACACTTAAATACCGTCTTGAAACTTGCTGATGTTATAGTACATTTTGTATAAATGCAATTTTCTGCTGGCTCAGTAAAACAATCATCTGAAAGTGCTCTTTTCTCTCAAAAATCTCACAGTGTTCAAAGCCAGGACAGAGTCTATACAGTACACTGGGCTCGTGGTCCAAAACACCTTGGCATATGATTAATGTTCTTCTGGACCAATGATGGCAAACCTTTTTTCCTCAGGTGCCGAAAGAGCGTGTGTGCGCTCTATTGCGCAGGCACGAGTGCTCACACCCATTATTCAATGCCTAGGGAGGGTGAAAACAACTACCACTGCCACCCACAGAGGCCCTCTTGAGGCAGGAAATGGCCTTTTCCCCAACTTCTGGTGGGCCCAGGAGGCTCATGTTTCACCCTCCACAGGCTCCAAAGGCTTCTCTGGGAGCCGAAAACGCCATCCCAGAGCCTCTGTGTGAGCCAAAAACCAGCTGGCAGGCACACACATGCACACTGGAGCTGAACAAGGGCAACAGCTCACGTGCCAGCAGATATGGCTCCATGTGCCACCTGTGGCACCCATGCCATAGGTTCACCATCACCGTTCTAGACAAAATGCCAGTGATAAAGGCAGACTCATCAATGATAATGTTGCATCCATCCAGGGTCAGTTGACCAGCAGTTGACTTTAGGACTAATGTGGCATTTCATTTCTAACACACAGTAATATAACAGTTAGAATATTTTGCACATGTGATGTGACATCCATAAAAATACATCATCTTTCACTTAATCCTCCAGGGAAAGATTGAAGGCAAACGAGGTCCAGGCAGAAGAAAAACATTATGGCTTAAAAACCTAAGGGGCTGGTTTGGCTGTTGATAAAAATAGGATTGGCAACATGATCCCCAACATCCAATGACAGAAATGGCACAAGAAGAAGTAATATAACATTGTGTCCTCCCATGGAAATTTTAAGGAAGCACATTATCAAGTGTTGCTATTTCAAATTCTACAAGTCAGATTATATAATTCGATGCATAACTCCTTACAGCAAATACTATAAATGAACCCTGTTTCTCCTATAATACTACAAAAACTAGGCATGTTGGCATATTTCCTAAATATAAAATCTATGCTACAGGATTCAAATCAAAGCCACCATGTTTCCAACAATGGCTAAATAGATGCCTCCGAGAAGTCAGTGAGTATAAGATCATGACTTTTCCCTTCATCTGTCATGAATTGAGACACTAAGTTACGGTATAAAAAATTTTGTTTTAAATATAAATTGCTTGCTCTATAGCTTCAGGAATAACCAGTACCCTGCCTCTGTGCTTTGGTTTTCCAATTACTCTGGTTAAGAATGATGGGGACTCAAAAAGTTAAAACACTACTAGGAGGTGATCCTCCTACTAAGGCAGCATGAATTTTAGAAATCATCAATTTGGTTCCTTTGGGGAGGGGTTTGGGGGGGAAACATGTGACTTTAAAAACATGTAATTTAATTCTTCAGCCAGAAGTACCTACACTGGGAAACCTTTCCCTGAATTGATATATCTATTTTAAAAATCAAAAAGGATAAACCAGTTCAGTTTAGTTTATATGGCTATCCCTCTCAACTAAGTGGGCAGCTAACAATGATTTCAAACAATAGTTGCCAAAGTGGGTGGTACCGCCATTAGGGGTGGGTGGGTCATGTAAGGGGGGTGCTAATAGGGGCTGCAGGTGGTTCACTAGTCCTGTCCCTGTGCTACCACCGATGTCCACCTAATTGCTTGCTTGCTGTTTTTCCCACCTCACTTTTCTTAGTGGGGGCTGAGAGGACTTTGAGATGGGCATTTTCCAGCTCCATGTGTCTGTTGGCTGGTCTCTTTAGGGGGGAAAATGTATGTATCTGTTTATAATAACTTATTTTCAATTGTGCACAAACACATAAAAACCCCATGGCTTTTTTTCAGTACAAATAGTAATTAAAGGAGCCCGGTTTTCTAATTTTGCACTCCCTTTCTGTTCTTGGAATACAACAGATGTTTGAATTTATACCCCATAAATTCTTGACAGTGGATGCTGTCAAAACGGAAGCAGGTGGCTTTGGTTCCCACAAACGCTTGAAGACAATTTTGGATGTGGGAACAGCCCTGCCTGCTATAAAAATATGTTAAAAATGAAAATGGAACAACTGGTAAACTGTCTTTCCAAGAGATGAAGGGTATCTAAAGTAAACCATGTTTCGAAGATCAGATTGCCTCTTTATTTGAAACTTGCACGTAAGCTTTTTAATTTGATTCATGATTGGAAAATCCCAGTATTCATTAAAAACAAAAGACTGAGGTGGGAGGAGACAACACTGAGAGAGTTTTATAAATGAACTCTTAATGTTCCTCCATAATACACCAAAATCCAAATAAAATTAGGCCTGAGAGCAATTTGAGTCCCAGGGTGTGATATGGTGTGAAATAAAAATAAATAGTAGGGATTCCCTTTTTTAGAAATTGTCCTTTCTCTGTAAGGCTTTGGCAACAGTTCTTGCCCAGAGCTGTGCCCCTATGTTTTCATGCTGCTTTCATTGGCAGCTCATCCTGGCTCAGTTGTAGCTCAGAAGGAATCAGGTGGAAAAAAGGATTGGAACAATAATAGTAGTGCTTCAGGACAGTTATTTTGGTAGGAACTCTCCTCTTTGCCTTTTCTTCTGGTTCCTTGGTTTCTCCTCTTTCCATAACTTATCAGCTGTCATAACGCTAGAGTATCTTCATGCTAATCTTCCTATATCAAGTGGAGGGGTGCCTTTGCTGTTCTTTTCACAAAAACTGCTCTTAAAATGGAGGAGTGAAAAAACAACAACAAACCAAGCATGAAGTAAGAACCAGAGAGTTGAAGGCTGGCAAAATGCTAATTTTGCATTTGCTTGTGGTCTTCTTGAAAAGGATTTCTTAAATCTTTTGCCATAGCATCTCCCTTTAGTAATCTTAATATGTACACCTCCTCCAAAAATACAAACCCCAAATTGAATACAAATGAATAATGCAGTGATTTTCAACCTTTTTTGAGCCACAGCACATTTTTTACATTTACAAAATCCTGGGGCACACCACCAACCGAAATGACCCAAAATGACACTCTAACACAGTACATATTATACATATAGTTAATAATATAGTTTCTAAATGTATTTATACTCACTTAGTGTGAAACCTGGGCTTGTTTCGATGAACACAAAAGGGATATCCTGGCAGGAATGGTGGCAACATTTACCTCTAGTCCTGACCAGGATTAGAAATCAGGACCATAGGGAGGAGTAGCAGCTTCAACTACTCGCCGCAGCCACACAATGACAAGTGCACGGCAACCCGAGCGGGGACCTTCCTGGGTGTGGATGAGAGGCAGCCTGCTATTGGTTCATTGCTAGTGGTCGGGATGAATCCTAGAAGGTGATTGGTCAGTGAGCGTTCCCTGTGCCTCCACTCTTCCTGTTGCTGATAGCTGGAGGGATTGTGAGCGGAATGCTTATGTTCGGATGGAGGCGGCTGGCAGCAGGCCGGATAAATGGCCTCCGTGGGCCATATCCAGCACACGGGCTGTCGTTTGGGGACCCATGTTTAATTTCCCCATGGCACACCTGACGATGGCACACTGGTTGAAAAACACTGGAATAATGTATACAGTACAATGAAATGTTGGAAAGTAAAGCTTTATTGCAACAAAGTACAACTAAAAGTTTCTTCACACCTTCCCTAAACTCTGCCTGTATCTCCCCAAAGGAAGAACTCCTCACGGTTCAGAAAACACTGTTCTAGAGGATATGCATTCAGTTTATTTAGAGTAGTGATGGCAACCCTTTTTCTTCTTGCATGGAAGAAATGGGATTGTGTGCGTGCGCTAGTGCGCAGGTGTGCTGGCACATAACCTCCCCACATGTGCCATGCTGTGCATGTGTGCATCCCCCCACATGCACCCCTATGTTAGGCAGATTTTCACCCTGAAGGCTTCCCTGAAGCCTTCGGAGTGCAAAAAGCAGCCCAACGGGCAAACCAGAAGTTTGGAAAAACTTGGACCATTTTTCACCCTCCCCAGGCTTCAGGAGGCTTCCCTGAAGCCTCCAGAGTGCAAAAAAAATGGCCCAACGTTCAAAACAGAAGTCCATTTTTCCAAACTTCGAGTTTGCCTGTTGAGCCATTTTTTGCACTCCGGAGGTTCCAGGAAAGCCTCCTGAAGCCTGGGGAGTATGAAAACGGCCCTCCCCAAGGCCAAAACTCAGATGGCTAGAGCACGTATGCCTACTAGAGCTGGCATAGGGCAATGCCTCACATGCCCTCAGATATGTTTGGAGAGTTCCCCAGTGCTCTGTTCTGATCAATCCCTCCCTCCTCAGAAGAGGAGAGGGAAAGAAATAATACACAAGCTCAAGGCCTTTTGTCACAAAGTTCAACCAATCTTTCCAGCTGGTTGCCTGCTTATCCCGGTGACAGCCTAACTGGCCAATATGTCTAAGCTCTGTATTTGTTTTAGTTTGAGAATAATCATATCGGAGATAAAAGAAAAAGGAAGATTTGTATTAGGATAACAGGTATCAGTAGCATTGCTTTTATGTCTAAATTATTATGCCTCAGAGTTGTTATTATGTTTTATAGAAGCATCCCTCAGGCAGAAAGTTGTGCAGCCTTGATCTGAATGGAATATGATAACATAATGATAGGTTGTAAGCGGGTCATGAAATGCGACTGAAATGTTGCAAAGTACAAGGAGATCTCTATGGCACCATCCACAGAGCTGTCTTATTCCTGCAGAATAGAATAAGGAGCAGGGGGCAGTAAGAAACAGTGGGAAAGATGTCACGTTACTGTGAGAAAACTCTAGAACAGATGGCAGTCAATTTTAGAGTCTTTCCCCACAGCTGTGTTGAAGTGCTATCCACTATCCTTGAATCAGCAGAAAATCTAAGCCTGCGTTAAATGTGTTGTCCCAATGGTGATCTCTATCCTGCCTCTATTGCCTCTGTTACAAACCACTTTTATAACCTAACTTCTCTCCAAAGTAATGGAAGACAAAGCTTAACCAGTTTCATACACCTTGTGGCTACCCTTGGATTATTATGGAATAAGGAGGGGAAAAATCATTACAGTTAAGAATCACTTAGGATTGTTTCACTCAGGGGCTGGGGAGGAGATAAAGGCAGAGCTAGGGAGACACAACAGAAAAAGGCAGAGGCATCTATAGGGAGGTTGAAAATGCCAAGTCAGCCAGCACCCATTTTTAATGCAAAATGGGAGCAGACAGCCACAGCCACTGTCTTCTGGATTTTTTTATATTTCCATCCCCCTCCTGATGCATCTTGTTCTAAGGGTATATCTGTGCAATGGTTAGGTGCTAGAAGGAACACCTTTAGTAGAAAACAAGTTAGCTGAAGATTGATTACTAATAACTACACACAAATCCTCAGTTTTCTAGATATAATGAATAGGGCTTTTGGTAGTGAATTTATATAAAAGTACCGTCACTGAATATATATGAATAAACAAGGTTCTGATTCTGCTGCATTGCAAATATGGACAAAACACATATTTGTGTAGAGAATGACACAAGAATTTGTGTTTTTCCCAAATGCCATCACTCTGCTAAACAAATAATTCCCTCAATACTGTCAAACTATTCACTATTCACTAAGACTGAATTACTATTACTATTAGTCTTCCCCAGTGAAGGGCTACCAAAAATTTTACTACTACACTGTGGGTGTGGCTTATGCAGGACGCCCTGCATTTTCTTTCAACATCTTTCAGTGCAAATTGGTTGCTCTGGGTTGGAGCTCTATTTTCGCTACCCCAACCGGGCAGTAGTCCCCCCTCCCCCGGTTTTCCCACTTATGATTGTATGATATGTAACTTGTTGCTTGTATTCTTATGATTTGGATTAATATTGATTGCTTATTTGTACCCTATGAAAATCATTAAGTGTTGTACCTCATGATTCTTAACAAATGTATATTTTCTTTTATGTACATTGAGAGCATATGCACCAAAGACAAATTCCTTGTGTGACCAATCACACTTGGCCAATAAAGAATTCTATTCTATTCTATTCTTTTAAGAAAACAGATCTCACCCTAACCATATTCTTCATATAATAATCAACTACTGGTCTGGGTTCTTCACAGGTGCTACTTCGTCAGGATAAAGGGTTCCTATTGTTTTATGTGAGGTTTTTTGTAATCAAATCCTCAATTGTTCAACTATTTGGTTCTGTTTGTACTCAGGATAGACTCTCCATTGGGACTCTTGAATTTCCACAATACCACAATACGAACATTATTCCACACACAGCTATACTCAAAGGTCATGCATTAATGAATTTGGCATATGATTCTTTGTGTTTACAGCATTCTTGTGAGCCATGCACTGATAAATAATATAAATTGCAGAAGTACGCAAGAGCCTTCTTGTAATTTGTAATTGTAGATATTTGTAATTTGTGCACTCAGTGTTGCATTACCATTGTGTTAGGAGTCATCCAGCTTTTTCAGGTTGCTTTCATAATCATATCATGCATTCATAATGATATGATAATCTAGGAGTGCTAGGTTTCAAAAGTATTAATAGAGTACATTCATAGATGTATTATAAAAATTAGCTTAATAACAAAGGAGAAGAAACTAAAATTTTCCTCCCTACCTCCAACTTGATTCATAGATGAAAGAGGAGAAAATTGTCATAACCCAAGTTCTATAGGTCTGAAGACACACCTACTAGAAAGAGTGGTAGTACTGCTAATGTGGAATCCTTAATTCAGTAATATATATCATAAAGGTATAAAATAGTTCTGGAGAAAGGAGGATGAGGGGGAAGAGGAAAAAGAAATAGTGATGGACAATAGTGATATTTGCTGTGTACTTGAGTCTTCCCAGTAGAGTTTTTGAAATTTTTGGAGCCTATGTGTAGAATTCATTATCAACTCTTTTTTTTAATTATTCTTTGTCATTTTTCAGTTTTAAAGAGGCAAAGGCTATAAGAGGTTCACAAGGGACAAATTTCATACACTGAATTTCAGCCATATGCATTTATACAGATGTGTGAATTTCTGGGATATTATAAAGATGCTTTTTCAGAATATGTAAATGCCTTCATATAGGAGTAAAACTCCTATATAAAACAATATTGAGAACTACTTGAGAACAAGAGCTGGGGTGGCGCAGCAGGTAGAGTGCTGTACTGCAGGCCACTGAAGCTGACTGTAGATCTGTAGGTCAGCGGTTCAAATCTCATCACCGGTTCAAGGTTGACTCAGCCTTCCTTCCATCCTTCCGAGGTGGGTAAAATGAGGTGGGTAAAATGAGGACCCGGATTGTGGGGGCAATATGCTGGCTCTGTTAAAAAGTGTTTTTTGTGCTGTCTGTTTTATTAAAGCGTTTTCTTTGAAAGGCTGACAAGTGTGACTTGAAGAACGGAAAATCTGCTCATTTCTCCTTGGGTGTTGTATTCAAAAACACATCTCCCAAACAGAACTATCAACAAAAGTATGTAAATATATATGGTTACATATAGAATAAAATGACATAAAATTATAAATCACTTCCACATATTCAAATCTCAATTTAACCATTTTGTTTTAAGTTCTGTGCCTTGTTAAATGTCATTTTCAGGTTCTGGCTGCATATAAAGTAAGTTGTTTTGATATGGGGATCCCAATTTGGTATATGGAGCAAGGTACCTGTCTCTCACCCCCTTATACAAGCAACAATCAAATAGGATGTGAGCCAGATCTTCTACCTCTTCCGCTCCGCAAATGCATAGATGCTCATGTAAGGTATAGAATGGAATCTCCATACCTGTCCATTGTGTCAAGCTGTTCAAATCTCGCTCACATAAATATCTCATTAAATGTTTTTCTTACTATTAAAGAAATCTACTTCATAGAATCATAAACTTATTTTATATAGAAAATGATTTACCATATATAATAAAATACCATAGATTTTTAATATCTAGAAAATAATTGATCATACAGAAATATCTAGAGGAGAACACTGTACCCCTTTTAAAATGAATGCCAGCCTTTGATAGCTTTACTTTTATTTTATTGACTCAAGACAATATTCAATATCTTCCCTGTTCCCAGTAAATATCTTAATTAATATTTCAAAAAATTGAAAAATAGCTTAAATATATGCAAAGTAGATTCGCTAAAATCAATCAGATTTCACTTTAGAGGGTCCCAAAGAACACACTTAATAAGACATTGGCTATATTATAAGCTACTCTGAGCTCATTGTGTCGAGGGGGGGGGTTATGAAAGGGTTTTGGTCAAGTAAATAAGTGAATGAATTAAGAACTGAAAAAAGAAGTTCAAGCCCTGTTAATTTTTTGCATATCAACAATTTTATATATTTTTAACTACTCTGTTGTTTGAGATTATTTCGTCAGGGTGTTATGGACAGCAGAAATGGTGATTCTTCCAAGGAAATGGATCTCAGAAACAGCAGCTCTCTTGTTAATTGCATAATTTTTATGTGTAATCTTTAATTATTGGGAAAGTGCCTGTTTGTCAGGTGTGCTTCCATTCAAAGTCTTGGAACAGAAGCCCATCCTATTTTGGGTGTGTACAACTATTGCTCCTGTGCTTTCCCCCCCTCAATTACTACTGGATTGACATGAAGAGCTTTAAAAAGAAAATAAACACAAAAGAGGTTGTAAAATTTAAACTATAGCAGTAGAACTGGACTTAAACCTATGGATTAATTTTTTTATCATTCACAATGGCATTTGTTTCCTTGTAAGCACAGCCCGAGAAACAAATTTCACCCCCTTTAAAAATAATACCTGAATTTTCATCAGGTAAATCAAAAGTGACATGAAATACATCTGATTTTCCAGAGTAAAACTATTTTTTGTGTTTTAATTTTCTTTTTACATTTCTAGTCCTGAATCAAAATAGAAAACTATCCATCCCCTCAGTTTTCTTTTATAAACAGGTAAACACTTAAAATTCAGTTTTGCAGAATGCTTCAAATTCAGTCAGATTATCATTACATTTCTGTTTGACCTTGTATGACCAAGCAGATGGGCTACAAATAAAAGGAGACTGAAACAAAGTCTGTGTTAGTGGCAGCAAATCAGGAGTGGGTTTCTTTTATCTTTTCCTACCTTTGTGCATCATGATGTTTTGCACATGCACAATCATTATGCTCCCATGCATCCCAGTGCATGATTTTACTTTCGTGCATGTTCAGAGAGCTGAAAAAATGCCAAAAATTACCCAAAAAATATGGCAGCACTCGTGGACCAACACAGATATCACCGGAGCTGTCATACCAAAATTACATCATTGGTGGGCTGCTACCGCAGCGCCTGCACTGGATCGCACCGGTAAGAACCTACCCCTGCAGCAAATATAATATTGAAAGTCATACACAAGTTGATGACAAATTATATACTTCCCATCAGAATTTTTTAAAACTAGCATATTAGATTGTAAAAAAATAGGAGAGAATACAGTGGTACCTCGAGATACGAGTTTAATTCGTTCCGGACCTGGGCTCTTAAGTCGAGCAGCTCTTATCTCGAACGACTTTTCCCCATAGGAATTAATGTAAATAATTTTAATTGGTTCCAGCCCTCAAAAAACTCACAAAGTTAGTCTAAATTATGCAGAAAGACATGTTTTTAATGAAGAAATGTACATATACATATAAATGAATAATGAAGTTTCTTTCACTTAACTTGTAAACTTTCTTAAACTTTTAAATTTACATATGTTCAACTTCTCTGCCACCCAATCCTGTAGGACAGAGGTCCCCAACCCTTTTTGCACCAGGGACCGGCTTTAAGCGATCAAGAGTGGAATGGGTGAATGAATGGACGGAGGGTGGGAAGGAAGGAAGGAAAGAGGGAAGGGACAGGAACAGAGGAAGGAAGCAAGGAAACTTATGAAAGGGGAGAGTAAGAGAGGAATGAGTGAAGGGAGGGAGGGAAGAAGGTGGGAAGGAGAAAGAAAAGAAGAAATAGAGGAAGGGAAGGTAAAAGAGAGAAAGAAAAAGAGCAAGAAAGAAAGCTGCAAGCACCCCCCCGAGCCCCCCAGGCCGGCTGCAACCTTTTAAAACACGCGCGCCGCTTCACAGCTGTCTCCTGAAGCCGAACGCGGAAGTTAGCGTTTGGCTTCAGGAGACAGCTCCTTGGCGCTTGTATCTCGAATTTGGGCTTGTAAGTAGAACAAAAATATCTCTCCCCTCCCAGCTCTTATCTCGAGTTGCTCTTAAGTAGAGCAGCTCTTATGTCGGGGTTCCACTGTATAATGATTTTTAACAATTAAAATGATAATACAAGACACATGCCCTGACCATCATGTGAGTGTATGCCTCAGATCAAAGAAAAGCATGATTCTTTTGCTAGAAACTGCATAGTTGGATTAATTAGAGAAGGAATAGAAAAGGGCAGCAGAGCTGCTAAAAAAATAATGAGAAATACCTTAAGAACCAACGCACATTTTTTTTCTAACTTATTAGTGATCAAGCATAATAGCCAATTAAACTGGTGGAAAAAAAAACTGATGAAAGCTCCTTAATCAGAATCTCTAGAAATACTGAAAGATGAAATTCAGTGGCAACAGCCCTTAACTTGCATAGCATGAGAAAATGGCTAATATGATGTGGGAATTTGAATAATATAATCATTTGAACCTTTGAGGTCAGTTATAGAGTGCTGCCCAAAAGTACTGAAATCTTACTCTTTTCTCAAACTAACAGGGGTGCAGGGAGTTAGAAAATCCTTGCAATTTTGAGAGTGAAGATGAAAATTGGAATGCGGTAATAGGAGTCCGTGTTTCATGCCTAACATCTTCTTGTCAGCTGTACTGCAGTTTTATGTCTAGAAAGTTCCAAGGACATCATGGAAACAATGGTGCAAATTGTTCTGGAAACTTTTGAAAATAAAATAATAATTGCTGGCAAGCAGTTATGGGAAATAATTCTAAGTTGTGATGATGAAATATGTCCCCTTCAGCCCCAAATTTTGCTTTTTCCCACGACAATTGGAATGTGGGTCATTCAATTAATTCTTTGGTTTGCTTCACTCTGATTTGGAAGAACCAGGAACCCTGGGAAAGTTATCTTTATTTCTGCTTTCCTTGATATGCTGGCAATACAAATGACCCTTCCTTCCTTCCTTTTTTCCTTCCCTCCTTCCCCCCTCCCTTCCTCCCTTCCCAAAATGTTTCAGTGCATTATTACAATTTCGGCAGAAAAATAAAAAGATGAATGGAAAAAATAGACATTTCTTCCCTAATCCTTCAACACTTCAATACTCTGGCATTGTTTAACCACAATATATTCTTACAGGGATGCCTATGCACAGGGGAGCTAGAATAAAAGATGAGATGGTGGTCCCAAGTGTACAAAGGTCCTCCTATCCTTTTTAATGCACACGTGTTGCATGTGTGTTATTTTAAAGAGGATGGGGCTAGCCACTATGATCATGTAGCCATGGCTGTCTTGGTTTTTTTTTTTACCTCTTCTGTCGATGCCCCTGGGGTCTTATTCTCCTAAAAGGAGAAAGAAATTTGAAAAAAAAATTCCATAATCTTGGAACTTGCTCCTCATTAAACCATTAGCAGGTCTTGTTTAGAGATTTGGATCTGAGGTAGATAGACACACTTTGGAATCATTGCCATGTATTTCAGTAGATCCTTAAAAGATCTACAAATTTTCCTGGGTTCACATGCTATTTGTGTAGAGCTTGAGAAGAGACTCTTCTTATGCTGAAACCATACTGTTTCTGCCTCTTGAGAACCTGCTTAAATTTGCCTACAAACAGATATTAATGCATTAATGCAAAGTTCATTCTAAAACCAATCAAACTCCATCAAAATAGTAAGACTAGTTTAACCCAGCAGTCTTTATTTCCTACCCATCAGAGTAAAATTAATGAGAAAATGATTTGACTATAACAAAGAAGTCAAGATTATTACCTTTATCTGAATAGAAATCCAGAGTGCATGTACATACTGTATAAAACCAATGATACCAGTTATGAGATATCCATGATTATCTTACAGAACATAAAATAGTGAACAACTCCAAAGAGCGCATCTTCAGTGCAGGCATTGAACTCCCACAGGACAAGAATCCTTGGCAAATTGATGTTGGCTACCTTGGGAAGTGCTAGTAGACAGTGAGGTAGTTAATATACAAGTACTATCTATCCTGTAATAGAATAGAATAGAATAGAATTCTTTATTGGCCAAGTGTGATTGGACACACAAGGAATTTGTCTTGGTTCACATGCTCTCAGTGTACATAAAATAAAATATAGATTTGTCAAGAATCGTGTGGTACAACACTTAATACTCAATACATTATAAATCCTGTTCCTTGCCATTCAGGAAAAACAGGAGTCTCAGTTTGCTTTTAAACCCTGGTTCTCAACGTGGGGCCCACACCCCCAGGGAGGCAATTTCATTTTTAATGGGGGCAATTGGAACCTTGTTTAAACCTAGTTAATGGCCTTTTAGGCTTCCTCCGCATGAATAGTTCATTTTTTGAATAATAAGAATTATATGTCATGGGGAGGCCACAGGATTTTAGAGATGCTTAGGTGGGGCATGGCCAAAAAAAGGTTGGGAACCACTGCTTTAAAAGGTCCTGCTGGATCCATGGTAGAGAGAACCATATTGAACCCGTATTTTTATCCAAGAACAAGTGCTTAGATTATTCGTACAGACGACTCATCCCAAGAAAGCAACATGGATTTCTCTATTTGGTTCTGAATTGCCTTCCACCCATTGTGCCTGAAGATTAATGTTGTTAAAGAGACACACAGATTGCTAATACTGCTTAATTATCAGTATAAAGTGTGGCTTTGATTTATCTGAAGTAGCATGTGGCTGCTTAACTGCTGGCTATGGAGATCTGCTTCTTCACTGTGGATTGTTTTCCGATCAACCTAATTAAGATTTTGTGCTACAATGGCAAATAATAGGAACAGCATAAAAGGCTGGAGGACAAGGCTGGCATCTGGCAGTAATGACAGATGCAGAAGTTAGCCTCAATAAGCACAAGGCAGGCAGTTTAGGACCATTGAGGGGGAAACAGCATAACTGATGAGTCTGGTGCTGCCCTTCCCTTGACTGAATGGCCTTCCCACGTGGTGCAATTCATTAAGCCTTTATCTGGATGACTATGATCACACTAAAAGAGGAGTGTCTAGCAGTTGCTGTAATTACAGCCATGCAGCCAACAAAATGGAGCAGGGAAATTGGCGGAGGAGGGAAAGAACAGATGAGTCTGTCTGTTGTTGATCTCATTCTTTGTATGTGGGGGAAGGAAGGCACTTGTGACTGCAAAATAGAGTGCATATGTCCTTCATCATTCCTAGAAACCCACGTGAGCTTTCAAAAGATCTAAGCAGCCTTTGTGTTACACACAGTATGACATTCCATACTGAAGACACTCCTATTTATTCTGAGTTGTGAAGTACAATAAAATGACATCGTAAACTTTGATATCTGGTAGCTTCAAGGACATTGCATGGAAATGGTTTGTAGCTCTTGCCTTCACCGATGTCCATGAAGATGTTCAATTTCCCAGTCTAGTCTACAGTCTTTATATTTCCCAGGGGGGTGTCCCATGTAAGGAGTGACCACTCTCTCTCTCTCTTCTCTCTCTTCTCTCTCTCTCTCTCTCAGTCTCTCCCATTCTTTTTCTCTTTTTCTCTCTTTCTGTCTCTCCCTCCCTTTCTCTCTCTTTTTCTCTCTCTCTCCCTCTGCCCGCCTCTTTCTTTTGTGTGTCTATCTATCTCTCTTTCTCTATCTAGCCACTGGAGCAGGGGTGTGAAAAACAGGCTGCTTTCACTCATTTTTTGGCCTCTGGAGCATCTGTGTGCCCATTTTTCACACACACACACCACCTCCAGAATGTCTCTGCAGGCCAAATGATTGGCCTTATCTTTCGGTTTCAGCCCACAGGGCTCGCAAAGGTAAACCCTGTGCATGGGCCGAAGGGCAGGCAAGGTACTGTGAGCGGGGCAGCCTCATGGTTCTGCGTGGGCTGGATTAATGGCTTCCGCAGGCCACATGCAACCCGTGGGCTGTAGTTTGATGACCCATGGTCCAGACAATCCCTTCAGCATTTATTTGTACCTGCTTTTTTAATATATGAAATTTTAACTTTGGTATGAATTCCTAGTTAAATAGTACAATTTTTTCCCCAATTTGTTTCTAAAAACATTTTTCAGAAAGAGCTTAGTATCTGCTGCACTTCTTCCCAGTCATCTCCTGATATTTATCTCTCAAAATCTCTTTCCCATATCTTCTTCAAAAAAAATTATAATTATGTTAATATTTTTAAGAACATAATTTTGTACTATTAAAATATAAATTAGTATTTTGCAATGGTCCATTGGCTTGGTAAAAATTTCTGAGTTATCAGAAAAATCTCAATTTGCAACCATTATTTAATTCACTTTCATAATTTCCTACTGAAATTACTGAAAAAGATGTGGAGCTTTGATTGCACCGTCATGACTGTCATCTTGATTTTCTTTTTACCCCATCCTAGTCAAAGCTACATTTCTATGGAAATCCTTCTCCTGAACCCTCGGTTACTAACAGAAACAAAATAACAGTAAAGGTTTTACTATAAACCATGCAAAATTAGAAAAATAAGAGAATCTCAGAAAGCAATATCATAGATTTGCTCTTGTTCTTGATAATCTACCACCTTTAAGGATATTTTTTAAAGATAAACCCAGACCTAAATATATTTGGTTTATCTTTATTTTTTAGGCTTTATTTTATTTTTTAGGCTGCCTGCATTTTTAGCAAGGGTAATTTAATTAATTCCGCAATCACTCCCAGATCGAGGCAGAAAACGTGGACATTTATGTAGAAATCTTCCCCCTAAGACTCAGGGAAGTAAATCTCACAATGACTGTTGTTCCAGTACTGAACAGACAATGAATCAGGAGGTTTCAAGAGATCTATTTCCCTTTGGCCAATAGGAATCAGCCAGGGAAGGAACATGATGGCACTTGTCTGGACATTTGTATCTGGGTATTCCCTAAAGCTGTTGCAATGCCTATGTTCAACACTGAGAATCAGACAGAAAGTAACTCTGCCACACAATAGTTGTCAGTAGTTGATACATGACCACATGGACTCTTGTTGACATTTCAGGGATTCTTTCTTGTGTTTTGCACTATATCAAAGAGCACAAGTACCTTCCCTGCTATTTCCAACCCCTCCCTTTCCTGGGTGACAGCCAAATAATTATCCTTGCCATATCAAGGCAAGGGCTTTATCTCACCTTTTCAAAATTAATAAGCCTCAAGCCGCCATCTCCAGAAGCCTCTACAGAGTCCCTTTAATATTGCATCCCTGAATTGCTAAATGGTTTTCTTTTTTATGTTTTCACTTTTTTTTTATCAGCACCATTTCTAATGAAATGTAGAGATCCAAGGGAAACATATTCCCTGACCAGTTTTCAGAATGATGTATAGCTGTAAGCTAGAGTTTCTTTCACAGCCTCACTCCTCTTTTTTACCATCTTGAATGCAGGTGGTACAGCTGCCAAAGATCATAGCTTAGAGCAACTGCTAGAAGAATAAACTATAAGATATAGCTATGTAAGATATAGCATTTCTTGGGGACATAATGGACATATTAAAATTTCATGGAGCATGGATCTGAATGAGTCTTTATCATATATACCAGTTGCGTACAATTTGGATTTAGTCAACCCAAATCTATAAGGTTCTGCCAGCGTGTTTCAACCACCCGTAGGGTAATTAGTCCAGGAAGACAGACACCACACAATAAAAAGAAAACCCAAAAGTTTTTATAAACAGAAAAACAGAAACAGCTCCCTTTTTAAATGTCAAAGGGATTTTTTGGTACACACAAGGCACAGGTTAAATGCTCACCCAATAACTGGGAAATTGAGTCCAATTCTAAAGTCCAAAGAGTCCCCACACAATCTTGAACAGCACAAAAACCACGATCTTGACAAAACAATGAATCAGATAAACTGCCATGAGGCTAAAACACCAAGCTCCACTTTTATCTGTAGCACTAATTACAGCAGCCCCACCCAACCACAGGTGGACTCATTTTCTCTTGTAATAATCCTTCAGTTGTTGTCTCCTATGCATCACTCTATGCATGTGTGGATATGTCATTAATTCTTGTTCAGAATCCAGGGATGATACAGATGATTGATCTCCTCCTGGGCTGTCTGCCAAACTCCCCTCTTCCCTGTCACTCACACTTCCTTGGTCAGAGGAGGCTTCATCGGCAGATTCCATCAGGAGCAAAACAGACCTGCGGCATGTGGATGTTTCCCCCACATCCACCTGCACATTCCTTGGGGCAGGATCTGGGCCAGAGCTAACCACAACATATAATATTACAAATAATCAGATACAGACAATTGAAATCTTTACAAATACTGCAAATGTTTCATGCCAAATCTAAAATATAATGCTTATATTTCTTCTAAATCCCCCAAAGTGGATGTCATTTTATCCTTTATATCAAGGATTTCAGATTGTGTCCCCAGCAAGTTTGTGACTTGTTGTGGCAGCTTGCAAACTTACCAAGAAAATCAATAATGGCAAGCACGCTTTTTTAAAAGGTAGCTTGCTTGCCAACTATCAAACATTTTGCAGTAGACAACTGGAAGGGATTTGATGAAGCTTATTATTTTGACTGAGGTTGTGTATTAATTCAGTAATGCCCATCAGGCATTGGCAAACTATTTGAGAGACCAGGATCCAAGCTTCAAAATGGATTATTATAGGCAACTCTCATAGCTCTTCATATATTGAAAAATAGTATTCAGGTTGGCCTATAAAATTATAGGATCAATAAAGTTTTTATTAGGACCATCTTGAGTTCATAAAGTGCAGAGAAATTCAGCAGCTTTCATTAGTCATTCAGAAAATGGGGCTTATGAGATCCCTTTATAGAAAATGGAAATGAGTGGAAGAAAGAATCAATTAAAAAAATGGAGATTGGCTCTACATCAGGGCTGTCAAACTCCCTGCCCATGAAAAACAGTCCCAATACATCAGGTAATGGTGCCGTGATTACATGAGTTAGACAACCCTGCTCTACAGCAGGAGTTTCTTACACTGTTATAATGAATCTTACCAGAGGTCCATTCCATGGTGATTGGATCTATCAAAATGAAGATAGACAGAACTAACTCCAACTCATTCATCTCTTTATAATATTTTTATAGATCCAGATAATTAATTATAAAATAATTATTATAGGTGGCATAACTTTTTGTCTTCCATTATAATATGTAAGATTTTTTTTTATTTTCCAGAATTCTTTCTTAGTTTAGTTGGTGCAATTTTAAAGAGAAGAAATAGAAGATAATGAGCATTTTGAATAAGCATAATACAGCTGATATTTCTTTTTTTATTTTGTCCTGCAGATTCAATAGCCTTGTAATAGTTACAATTGTGATCTGAATCATTAGTTAAAATACTAAAACATGTATTATAATATGAAATTCCAACTCAGGTGATTAAAGTTTAAGGTCCCACTATCCCACACAGAAAATCCCAGCTGAAATTAGGATAGAATGATGGGGGGAGGGGGAGAGAGAGCGGAGGGAGGGAGAGAGGGAGAAAGACTTTTAGCCTCTAATGTATTAGAAGACAGCTGTGTCATCTTAACTCCTACTAAATGTAAAATGTTTAAAGGAACATTTGACACTAGCTGATTAGTAGGAGAATGGAGGGAATACCATGACTTAATATTCTCTCCAGTTGACTAACAGGAGACTAATCACATTGCTTATAAGATATAGTATTGCTGGAGAGACGGAGTAACGACACGGACACCAGAGCTGGATTTAAATTGGGTCATTTTATTAACATAAATTTGCATAATTTATTCAATACTTTGCATAAATTAGCATAATCAACTATGACCCGGAACTGGACCTGCAGGGTCAAACAACTACTTCCGGGGCGGAAATGACATTATGCCAAAAAACATTCCTGGGCAACTCATGGGCGTATCTCGATGCAAGTCCAGGTGAGGGCCAGGCCGTCACCTGCGACTCTGCCATGCTGTGCATGAGGGGGGTCCCACCGGCTAACCGGAATCCGGGAATTAAAGGTGTAGGACCCAAAGACAGGTTCCCCCCAGCTGCTCAGGCAGAAACTCCCTCCATGAGCTTGCGGAGAACCTGTCAATCATCCACAAAGATGCCCAAGGGAGAACGCGCGGTTGCTAAACCACCCCAGTTTTCCGCCCCTAACCTGCCACAGGAGTGGGGGTCAGATCTCTATCTTGGCCCCCCGACTCCCCCCTCTAGCTGCGCCAGCTCACGCAGAGACCGCTGCAGGTCCTGTAAGAAAATGGCGTTCCCCCGCTCAGACAGGTGAACGCCATCATCTCGGTAAAGCCATGGCCGGTCTATTGAGATAAGGGGATGGGGTACTACCACTCCACCCAATTCCCTAACCGTTTTACCCATAGCCCTATTCACCCGACGCCTAGCCCGGTGAATGGCCCTAAGGGAAGAGGCGTCCCTCCACACAAGCCTAGGTAATATTTCTGACCACACCACTTGCGTGGTGGGCCAGACCTCACGAAGCCTTCGCAGGTCTTCGCGTGCCTGGATGATCAGCGCCAGGCCTCCCAGTATGCACAGGTCATTGCCACCTAAGTGCAATACCAGCCACCTGGGTGCGGCCACAGGACACTGCCCACCCAAACCCACTTGGGCACGACTCCAGGAGCCGCCCCCCCATACTGCCGGGCGCAGCCACAAAATGCTGACCGCCCAGCAACGCCGGTAGGAGACCCTCCCACCGCATACCTCTCCGGCCCATCCAGGCAACCCTGACCCACCGCCCCAGGGACGGCTGGGTCCCGATGGCGCTCCTGGCCGCCAGGCAGCCGGCCCAGCAAATCATGCTGTGGCCACACAGCAGCGCCGTCGGTGTCACGTCAGCCTGGGGGCCAGCAAGAGGACACACACAGAGAGAGGTCACCTAGCCTAAGCCCTGCCTAGGATCCTCAGCGGGCCTAACATAACCCAAATATGCCGCTGACCGCCAGCGGCCGATCACCCGAATCCAGTGGGCCGGGAAACCAGAAAGTGCCGTGCTAGTGGCGGCGCCGATACGGAACGAACGCGTTCCATAACCGGCGGGATCCGTGCCCACCTGGGCCATTGCCCTGGGTACTAACGCACAAAATTGTAAACGGGTCAGAAGGGGTACCGTCCCAATGCCTAGACGGGTACCCCGGACCTGACCCCTGCAGACACAATAAAGCTGTAGGGCGGCCACCGTACACCGATTGGTCGGCGGCCGCACTAAGTTAGATGGTAACCCCTCTGCGTAGCTGATCTGTCTTAGACCGCCTTACCACAAGGGACCCCCCCCTTGTCTAAAGGCCAGATCAGCGTGCTGGAAGGCACGGAGCGAATTGTCAGCCTGAGATGAGGCCAGGCCTCGCTGACCCCAAGGGCCCCAAAAAGCATGACACAAGTCGCTGCCCCCAAAAAGACGGGCCTCTTACAATGAGGAACACAGACTGCCAAAAACCACGTTGATTAAAGACAGCTGCTCCACCGTCAGAGCCTGACGAGTGTCACCAGGGGCCCCCGCTCGCTCCCTCATACAGCCATCCAGCACCTTCCGGATGCAAAGTCACCCGAAAAAGCTGCAAACCCCCCCGCCTTGGACAGAAAGGCGAGGCCGGCTAACCAGGACCGGATCGTCCTAACTGACAGGCCACGCTGCCCAAGCTGGACGCAGAACCCGGCCAGGCGCTATACAGGGACGGGCCAGCTAAGCTGGTAACCCCTGCCCTGCCTGAAATCCCCAAACTCCTTACCCGCACGCTGGTATGCCCCAAGGGTGCCGGGCGCTACAGACAAGGGGATTGCCCGGGATGCCTCGTCTCTCCACCACTCTGGATCCCTCCCAGACTCCAGAGATGGCCGGGAAACTCCTCTGGCAACTCTCGGGCCCACGGGGCCAGAGTCCGAAACTTGGACAACTGACCACGGGACAAGGCATCAGCGACCCCGTTATCCAACCCGGGGACATGCTTAGCCAAAAACAATGCGTTTAGAGACAAGGACCTGTGCACAAAATGGCGGACAAGCCGCATGACCCTGTCGCTCTTTGAGGACAGGGCATTCACCACATGGACAACCGCTAGGTTGTCACACCAAAAGTGCACGGTCTTGTCCCTAAACTGCTCCCCCCAAAGCTCTAAGGCCACTATTAAGGGGAAGAGCTCCAAGAACGTCAGGTCCTTAACCAACGAAGAGGCACTCCATTCCGGAGGCCATGCCGACCAGCACCACTGGTCACCTAACACTACCCCGAAACCACAAGTCCCCGCAGCATCAGAGCAGAGCTGCAACTCAGCTTCCAAAAGAAGCTCGTGCCGCCAGAAGGACAGACCATTGAACCTGACCAAGAAATCCCGCCACACACCGAGGTCAGCCCTGACCCCAGCGCCGAGGCGGGTACGATGATGGGGCAAACGGAGCCCCTTCATCGCATCATACAACCTCCTGGAAAAAGCCCTACCAGGAACAACTACCCGACAGGCAAAATTAAGAATGCCTGCCAATTCCTGAAGCTGCCGTAGGGTCACCTTCCGGCAGCCCAGCACCTCATCAAGCTTCCTCTTAATCTTGACCAACTTCTCTAGGGGCAATCTGGAAGATTGCTCCTCTGAGTCCAATTCAATACCCAGAAAGGTAATCCTGGTGGCGGGGCCTTCGGTCTTCTCAGAGGCTAAAGGCACCCCCAATTGAGCACAAAGGGCTTCGAAGTCCCGCATCAGAGCGAAACATTGCTCCGAATGCGCAGGCCCCGCCAACAGGAAATCATCAAGGTAGTGAACGACAGTACCCAGACCACTTTGCCTCCTGAGCGCCCATTCCAAAAAGGTGCTAAAACTCTCGAAAAGAGAGCACGAGACAGAGCAACCCATGGGTAAGGCTCTGTCCACGTAATAACCCCCCTCGAAATGGAAGCCCAACAGCCCAAAGTCGTCTGGGTGTATGGAGAGGATCCGGAATGCCGACTTAATGTCGCATTTACCCATAAGGGCTCCCACCCCACACTTCCTAACCATAGTCACGGCTGCGTCAAAGGACGCATACCGGACTGAACACAGCTCGTCAGGAATGAAATCATTCACTGACTCCCCTTTTGGAAAAGACAAATGGTGAATCAACCTAAATTCACCACTCGCCTTTTTGGGGACCACACCTAAGGGAGACACACGAAGATTCGGGAAGGGCGGTTCCAGGAAAGGCCCAAGGACCCTGCCCTCGGCCACCTCCTTCCGAATCTTCTCCCTAACAATGTCTTCATGACCAACAACCGACCTAAGGTTGTCAGACATGAAGGCCTTCCTAACACCCAGGTAAGGGATCCTGAATCCCTCCGAAAAACCTAGCAAGAGAGCGGCCGCTCTCGAGCGAGGGTGGTAGTCACCCAACCAACCCTCAAGCACCATTAAATTAATTGGGCTGGGCCCCTTTTCCCCCAGCAGGTGGGGGAGGCTTTGGGGGACCCGAGCCTTTCTTTTCAATCCCCTTCTTGGGGCGGGGGCACACGGCTGCGGAATGGTTCCCCCCACAACTCCCGCAGGCGTGCCGAAACCTGCAAGTGGGACGGAAACACGCCCCCCTTGCAGCGAACTCATGACACACCAAAGAGGCCCCTTTTCCAACGGCACCCGCCACGGCCTTGGCCGGTGCGGGCGTCGCGGGCTCCTCTTCCATAAAGTGACCGCTATCGGTCCTATCGCAGCCCTCCTTCCCTGACATATGCGTGGCCTGGAACCACAGGTCCGGAACCACCATATCCCAAGGCAAGTAGGGGTCATGGGCAATACGCATCCTGAACCCCTTGTCGTAATGCCTCCATATGGTGCCCCCATATTCAAAATGGGCCATCGCTATAAGGTCGATGTACTTCAGCAAGGCAGCGGCCCTACCCGGCTGCCTCTGAATTACCACCGACGCAAAGGTCAGAAAGGCGTACAGCCACGAGCTGAAGCACTTTGTGACCTTTGTTTTCTTAACCTTCTCCCCAGGGACCACCTCCTTGTCCTGTTTAGGGACCTCCCTGTTTAAAATGGAGAAAAGATCGACGTACTCCCCCCGCCATATTGCCTCCTTTACTGACGGGTGAAGATGGTACCCTAAAGGCGTCGCGGGCAACCCACAAGGGATGGCCCCAGGCTTGATGCTGGCGAACGGGTCCCACACCATGGTGGCCCCTGAGCCCAGCACACCAAGCCCCGGTGGATACATAAAAGGAACCGGTGGCATAATGGCCGGTGGAGGAGGGATCCAACCCCCCACCCCCGCCCCGGTTGGGACAGGCACCCCCGGAGCCCCTGCAAGCGGAGCCGGCGGGGACCAAACCTGTCCACAAGTGCCTGCAGCAGTCCCCATAAAGCTGTTGCCACCCCCCAATGTGGGCGGGATGAACCCGGGACCCTGCACGGGAAGGAGCGGTGATGTGCCTACGTGTGGTGCAACCTCACCTGCCCCGTAAGGGGTAGAAGCCATCCATGTTGGGCCCATCCTAGTTGGGCCCTGGAACGATGACCACTGCCCCGACTGGGCCATCTGCCCTGACTGGGCCATCTGCCCGGCATGTCCCGTCTGCGGGTTGTGGGCCCCTTGCCCCTCTGGGGTTGACTCCACTTCGGGGTCGGTGCCCCATGCTGCTGTGGCAGTCGAGGGAAGCCCCTCCGGGCCTGCCCCCGACCGCCACCTCTCCAAATCATCAAGACGCTCCAAGACCCTGGCCCAGGAGAGAGAAGGGGAAATCTCGGGGTGATGGACAGTGGGGGTGAATCCCACCACCCCCTCTACCGGGATCCCACCCAGGGGCCCCTCTGCCGCCGCCCGAGCCCGGGCAGACGGCCTGGCAGCCCTCCTGGGCCGCACCACTGGTTGGGGCTGAGGGCCCTGAGCTGGACGCTTTTTAGGGGCCATGACCCTAATTATTTACAAGAATAGAAGAAGGGCATGCCAAATCCCCCCCGAAGGCCCTACACCCAGACAAGGCCTACCCTACCCGCAGGCCTTGCAGCGCACACCTCCCAGGAGGCCAAGACACCAACCCCTCCCAACTGTGGCAAGGAAGGCCCCACCCCCAGGCCTTTTATAAGAAGGCCTCAAGCCCTAAGGAGGACCCCCGCGGGCCCGTGAGGACACCCCAAGGGCAGCACACCACCCCACCACCAACGATGGTACTGTGGCTCCAAACCGGAGCGGAGCCCAGCCGATGCTGGCTCCGCTATAAGAAAAGGCTTCCCGCTGGTCTGCAGGCCACAAAATGGCGCCTCGCACGAGGTCGCCAACAAAATGGCCGCCGGAGCAGACGAAGGAACGTCTGCTCTTCTTTGCAGTCCGGGCGAAAAGGGAGAGCCCCGGGCCTGCTCGCCCTTATATAGGGCAAGCAGGCCCCGCCCGGACCAATCAGGAGCCTGGCCAATCAGGCCCTGATCTCCCGAGCGAAGTCTCGCATCGCGAGACTTCGCCTGGGATCCAAGATGGCGGCCGCCATGAGGGACCGTGTCTCCCGGTCCCTCCAGCAAAGCCTGCCTGCCGGGTAAGTCCGGCGCTGCCCTTTCTTGGCATAACAACTATTCTCTTGCTTCCTCTCAGAAGGGAGAACCAAATGGTCGACCCCCATCCTTTGTGTCCTTCATATATGTTGTGGTGATTAATCTATTGGAAATTAGGAGAAAGTTGAGACATTATTCTTCCTGTCTACAAATTCTGCATGAATGATGTGTGCTGGCATGACACCAAAGCTTTCTGATCAGAAGAGCTCCATAACAACTGCAACTATGATACTTTGGAATGGTGAACCTCTGTGTGCATATATGTCAGGGACAGAGGAGCGCAATGGTTTGCTTGAGCCCAAAGACAAGGGAAAGTACAGTAAAGAAAGAATTTGGTGCATGGTGCTTATGGACTAGGGAAAATTAAACAAGCAATATCTGACTGATTAGAAAGATTAAACTGTATTTGTTCTAAGTCTGCCTTTGAATTTTATTGGGAAGTTCCAAGTATAGGCTGCTATTGGAGGCAGGGTGAGGCAACAGGTCAGCTAAACAGGAAAATAAATTGTTTCACAGGCGCGCGCGCGCGCGCACACACACACCAGTTCTCACAAACTCAAAACAGACATTTTTTAAAAACATTGACCAGTGCTGCAGCCACAAGACAGAATAAAACTGTCTCAACTGCCACAGAGTAGAGTAGGGTAGTGTAGGGTAGTGTAGTGTAGAGTAGAGTAGAGTAGAGTAGAGTAGAGTAGAGTAGAATAAAAACTTTATTGTCACTTTAAATGTACACTAAATCAGTATACATTAAAATGAAATTCCATTGCATTCAGCTCTCAGAAGATAGCCATTGTGCACATACCTACATATATACACACATATATGACACAGAGAAATACCAGTCTAGTTCAAATGTATACATATGTAAGGCAAAAAAAAAAGAAGAAGGATCTTGCGAATTTAGAAGATGAATGCCATAAGGAACATAGCTGTTACAGAGTCTAGTAGTCCTGCTATAAATACTTCGAAATCTCCTCCCAATCAGGAGCAACAGAAACGGGCTGTGAAGTGGGTGTGTGGGGTCTCTAACAATTCTTCCAGCTATAAACATATAGCGCTTATAAGCAGTATCCTGGATAAAAGGAAGTGAGCTTCCTATAATCAGAGTTTGATCTGGTGACACCTGATGAAGTGGACAAGGCCATTGGAGCTGTGAGTTCCGCCACCTGTTTACTGGATCCGTGTCCCTCCTGGTTGGTCTCGGCCAGCAGGGAGGTGACACGGAGCTGGGCCCAGGAGATTACCAACGCTTCCTTGGGGAGGGGAGTCTTTCCAACTCTCTATAAAGAAGCGCTTGTGCGCACCCTCCTCAAGAAGCCCTCCCTGGACCCAGCCGTACTTAATAACTATCGTCCAGTTTCCAACCTTCCCTTTATGGGGAAGGTTGTCGAGAAGGTGGTGGCACTCCAGCTCCAGCGGTCCTTAGAAGAAGCCGATTATCTAGGTCCCCAGCAGTCAGGCTTCAGGCCCGGTTACAGCACGGAAACCGCTTTGGTCGCGTTGATGGATGATCTCTGGCGGGCCCGGGAAAGGGGTTTATCCTCTGTCCTGGTGCTTCTTGACCTCTCAGCGGCTTTCGATACCATCGACCATGGTATCCTTCTGCACCAGCTGGAGGAGTTGGGAGTGGGAGGCACTGTTCTTCAGTGGTTCTCCTCCTACCTCTCTGGCCGGTCGCAGTCAGTGTTAGTGGGGGGTCAGAGGTCGGCTCCGAGGTCTCTCCCTTGTGGGGTACCTCAGGGGTCGGTCCTCTCCCCCCTGCTATTCAACATCTACATGAAACCGCTGGGTGAGATCATCCAAGGACATGGGGTGAGGTATCATCAATATGCCGATGATACCCAGCTTTACATCTCCACCCCATGCCCAGTCAACGAAGCGGTGGAAGTGATGTGCCGGTGCCTGGAGGCTGTTGGGGCCTGGATGGGTGTCAACAGACTCAAACTCAACCCGGATAAGACGGAGTGGCTGTGGGTTCTGCCTCCCAAGGACAATCCCATCTGTCCGTCCATCACCCTGGGGGGGGAATCATTGCCCCCCTCAGAGAGGGTCCGCAACTTGGGCGTCCTCCTCGATCCACAGCTCACATTAGAAAACCATCTCTCAGCTGTGGCGAGGGGGGCGTTTGCCCAGGTTCGCCTGGTGCACCAGTTGCGGCCCTATCTGGACCGGGACTCATTGCTCACAGTCACTCATGCCCTCATCACCTCGAGGTTCGACTACTGTAATGCTCTCTACCTGGGGCTACCTCTGAAAAGTGTTCGGAAACTTCAGATCGTGCAGAATGCAGCTGCGAGAGCAGTCATGGGCTTACCTAGGTATGTCCATGTTTCACCATCACTCCGCAGTCTGCATTGGCTGCCGATCAATTTCCGGTCACAATTCAAAGTGTTGGTTATGACCTTTAAAACCCTTCATGGCATCGGACCAGAATACCTCTGAGACCGCCTCCTGCCACACGAATCCCAGCGACCGATTAGGTCCCACAGAGTGGGCCTTCTCCGGGTCCCGTCAACTAAACAGTGTCGGTTGGCGGGCCCCAGGGGAAGAGCCTTCTCTGTGGCAGCACCGGCTCTCTGGAACCAACTCCCCCCGGAGATTAGAACTGCCCCTACTCTACCTGCCTTCCGTAAACTCCTTAAAACCCACCTTTGCCGTCAGGCATGGGGGAACTAAGACATCTCCCCCTGGGCATGTTTAAATTGTGTATGGTATGCTTGTGAGTGTGTATGTATTATATGGGGTTTTCTTTTTAAATCTTAAATGTTTTAAATGTATTCAGATTATTTATGATTTGTTTTTCTCTGCTGTGAGCCGCCCCGAGTCTTCGGAGAGGGGCGGCATAAAAACCTAAATAATAAATAAATAAATAAATAAATAAATAAATAAATAAATAAATAAATAAATAAATAAATAAATAAATAAATAAATAAATAAATAAATAAATAAATAAATAAATAAATAAATAAATAAATAAATAAATAAATAAATAAATAAATAAATAAATAAATAAATAAATAAATAAATAAATAAATAATCGTCTCTGCTGTCCTTACCACTTCCTGTATGGACCTTCTATCTGAGGCACTGCTGCCACCAAACCAAACAGTGATGCAGTTTGTCAAAATGCTCTCAATCATGTCTCTGTAAAAAGTGACCATGACAAAAGGAGGAAGAAGTGCTTTCCCCATTCGATGCAGGAAATGCAAACTCTGGTTTGCAAACTTCACTAAAGTATCTGCACCCCCAGATACTTAAAACTATTGACCACTTCCACGGCTGCAACCTTGATACAAAGAGGAATATGACAATGTGGGCTCTTTCCAGGGGTGGGCTACTGCCTGGATTGGGGGGGGGGCATGCAGTGGGGTAGTGAAAATGGAGCACCACCCCAGAGCACCCAATTTGCACTGAAAGATAATGATAATGATAATGATAATGATAATGATAACCATAACCATAACCATAACCATAACCATAACCATAACAATAAAAATAATAATAATAATAATAATAATAACAATAACAACAACAATAATAATAATAATAATAATAATAATAATAATAATAATAATAATAATAATTTATTAGATTTGTATGCCGCCCCTCTCCGCAGACTCGGGGTGGCTCACAACAGTAAGAAACAGCATACAATAAGCAAATCTAATATTTAAAAGAAGAAAAATATCTAAAAGCCCATTATATATATGGGCTATATATTATATAGCTGTTGAAAGAAAATGCAGGGGGTCCTGCATAAGCCACGCCCACAGTGTGGTAGTAAAATGTTTGGTAGCCTTTCACTGGCTCTTTCTAAAATCAACAATGATCTTGTTTTATTAACATTCAAAATAAAATAAAAATTCAGGTTATTTTTATTGTATCAGTCTATCAAACCATTCACCTCCTCCCTATAAGAGTCTTCATTGTCATCCCAGATAAGACCCACCACTGCCATATAATCCGCATACTTCACAATATGATTCATCATAGACTTGGCACAACTTTGAAACATCATTAAATGAACGGCTGTAAATATGCAAAACCGGTAGAAAAATTTTGGTCAGGTACGCAGAATCAGTAGAATTTTTTTTTTCCTATCCCAGTAAATGAGGTTGAATGTGTATAATTTTAGAAGAGCTGTGCATGCGTGTGTTTACATACACTTTATATAGTAGATAATGTATATTTTTGTGTGCCTGTGTATAATATGTATGTACACATATGGCATATATACATAGAATTAAATAATATATTTTGGGCGTTCAGTAATAGTAAGGGAAATCGTATCTCTTTGAGGCGAGGAGAGGCCAGGCACCCTAACCCTAACACAAACCGTTGAATTGGCCACTGTTAGTTTTTCATCACTGTCATAAATGTGAATAATCATTGTCCAAGGGGTCGCTAAATGAGGACTACTTGTACTCTCAGTTGTCTTTTCTCTCCTTTAAGATATTGTAGGAGAAGAGTTGCAGGGTTGGTCTATAATGGTAAAAATATCTAGATGTGTCTGGCAGCAGCTTTTCCTATGAACACACTTTATTAAAAGATGTAAGCTTTTGAAGTGCAGTACACTTCATCAGATAAGCTACATGAAAGCTTATGCCTTTAATAAAAGGTTGGAAAAAGGATGGAAAAAATGCTAGCAGACTCATCCAGATTTTTTATCAGATTCGTTTAACTATTGCTTCCAGGGCCTGGAATAGAAAATAAATTACACAACATAGAATTGTAAAATTGGATGCTTAAAGAAGGGAAAGGGCAGGCTTTGTATTTACAGGAAAATTGTATGAATAATAGTTTCCTAATTATTCAAATGAAGTGTAACTGGAATGAAAAAGAGGAGATACAATTGAAAACAATCCTCTTTCACTGGGTTTTTGGATTTATAGAGAGGTTTGGTTTGTTATATAAAAGTTTATTTTATTTACACAAATAAACATTAAACAAACACTAAAACCATTGGCTAATTTGTAATTATCGTGTTTGTCATTTCTTTGTATTATATTTACCTAACAATAAATACCATTATTGCTCAATATACATTTCCTCTTTCTTTCTTTCTTTCTTTCTTTCTTTCTTTCTTTCTCTCTCTCTCTTCCTTCCTTCCTTCCTTCCTTCCTTTCTTTCTTTTTTGATCTTACATATGTATCCCTCATGATTGTTTATTTATATCCAAACCTTCTTTTAATTTCCCTTTTACCAATTCTTACTTTCTACTTTTTTTGACCCTTTTCTTCTTTTTATCCACTGATAAAATTATCCCATATTGCATGGTATTTCATCTACCCCTTGTCCTTCAATTCCAATGATTGTCTATCCATTTCTGCATATTTCAATATTTTCTCCATTAGTTCTTCGTCCAATTGAGTTTTCTCATTTTTCCAAAATTGGGCACATATCAGTCTTGCTGCAGTTGTTATGTGTAGAATTAAGTATATCTGTCCTTTTTCGTAATTTTCATGAATAATTCCTAGTATAAACAGTTCTGGTTAATTTCTATGTCCTTACCTAACATAGTTTCTAGCCATATCTTAATATGTAATCATTTTACATTTCCAACATTGTGCTGAGAGTGTTTTTTATCAATTTTTGCTACTTTTGTTGGTGGAATATGCTATTTATAGAACATTTTATATAGGTTTTCTTTATGGGCTGTAGCCAAAGTCAGTTTTCTGTTCCCATCCCATAATTTTTGCCATTTATCCAAATTAATGTTATACCTGAAACTTTGCACCCAAATAATTGTTTAACTTGTTATTCTACTCTATCTTTTGTATTCTAATAAATATTGGTAAATTTCCTTTATTGTCTTATCCTCTGGTCCCAGCAAGATTTTATCTATTGCCATTAGTTCTTTCTCGATGCCCCATTCTTTCTTATCTTTTAGATATTGTGACTTAATCTGAAGATATGCCCACCATCCAAATCAATCCCATACTCTAATAGTTCTTTCCTAGTTTTTATGTCCCCATCTTGATTTAAAATTTCTCTATAGGTAATTACTTTTCCCAGATTTAGGAACAAGTCTACAAATGCCTCTAATGATGAGAACCAGACAGGGATTCCCCTATATATTCATTGCTTTATTTTTATCCATACTGATAAAATAGATTGTCTAATGTGGTGTCTTTGGAAGTACTGGTATGCTTTATGTTTATCATCCCATACAAAAGTATACCACCCTGCTTGTATATCGTGTCCTTCCAGTGCTAATACTCTCTTATTTTTAAATTTATCCAATCTTTCGCCCATGTGAGCATGGCAACTTGATAATATCCTTCTCAATCCGGTATACTGAATCCTACCCTTTCTTTTGTTTCTTGCAATAGTTTTAATTTATTTAATTGTTTTAATTATTTGAAGGTTTACTTTCTCCATCAATTCTTTTTTCTGTGTTGTAGACATATTTTTGACTATCATTTTGGTTTTCTCCTTGTTTATTGTCAATCTTGCTACATCCCCATACTCTCCCAGTACTTCCATAAGTCACTGGCCAGATTGTAGTGGTTCCTCTATTATGAATATGAGGTCATCTGCAAAAACTTGTAGCTTATAAATTTATTTTTAAATTTCCAATCCTTTAATTTGATTGTTTTTCTGTATTATTCTTGTCAGGGCTTCTAGAGTTAATATGAACAACAATGGTGAAAGTGGGCATCCCTGTCTCATTCCCTTTTGTATTTTAAAATTCTGTGTTACTTCCCCATTTATTATAACTCTTGGCTCCTTGTCAGTATATATTGCTTTGAATACATTTGTAAAATTGTCACCAAATTCCATATAATTTATCTGCTTCAATATAAAGTCCCAACTAACATTGCTGAAGACTTTTTGAGTATCTAAAAATATCAATGCCACTTATTTTTCATTATGTGTTTCATAGAATTCTAACACATCTAATATTGTTCTGATATTGTTCCTTATTTGCCTGTTAGACACAAAGCCATTTTGATGAACATGTATAAAATTATTTAGATATATTTTAAGTATTTCAGTCATTATTGATATAAATATTTTATAGTCTGAATTTAGCAAGGAAATTGGTCTGTAATTTTGGATTAACCTTTGGTCTGTATTTTCTGTTGGGATCAAAGTCATATTCACTTCTACCCATGGAGCTGGTGCCGTTGCTTCTTTCAAATCTGCATTATATACTTTGAATAATATTTCTCCTAGCTCTTTGTAGCTCTTTGTACAATTTGGGTGGTAACCCATCAGGTCTTGGTGTTTTATTATTTTTCTGCTTTTTAATGGCATCTATTAGTTCAGTCATTCTAATATCTTCATTTAACATTTTCTAAAATCTCCTCTGGGACTTTGGGAAGATCAGCTTTTTCGAAACACTGTTGTATTTTCTCTTCTATATTACAATCGTCTTTTTACATATATTTTTATAAAAATCATAGATGATGTCTTTCTTTTCCTCAATGTGGTAATATATTTTTTCCTTCTGTAAACAGTCTTTTTTCTTTTTGTTTTTTCAGTTTATATGCTAGCCATTTCCCTGGCTTGATAGCATTTTCAGAAAACAAAATTGTTTGCTCTTTAGTATTTGTTCTGCTAGCTGTTCTTTTTCAAGCATGTTCAGTTTATGTTTTGTCAATTCCATTTGTTGTTTTATATCTTTTCATTGAGGTTCTACCTCTAGGTCATGGTCTTTTGTCACCATGTCCTCTATTGATCTTTGACCAGAAGGACTAGGGATTTATAGAGAGGCTATTGTTGTCATATGTTACCAGCAGAGATTATTTATTGTAATATCATTTATATAATTTCTTGTGTGCCTTTATGCTTTTATCTAGGCAAGCCACTCAGAGTCTTATGACTGAAACAGAAAAGAAATTCAGAAAGATATATAAATCTACCAGTCAAAATATTCTGTCAAAACCACTTACAAATGGTAAATCTCAGTAGGTCCTATAATATTAGCTTCTAGATAAATCAGTTCACTTGAAGTGCTTTTTAAATCTAAATGAATATAAAAAGTATACAATAACTGCAGATTTTTCTTCTTATTAGATAATAGCAGCTGGAAATGATCAGTTAATCCCCATGTTCTTGCCAAAAAGCAGTTTTATCCACAGAATGTATAAAAATATTAAGAAAGTTTTTTGTAAAAGAAATGATCCTATACTGACAGAAAAAATGTTTATGGCATAGGATGAGAATAAACTTTAGAATGGGGGCAAGACATATTAAGATATAATTAACCCTGAAAACAACAAGGGGAGGCTGTAGAAAAGTAAAATGAAAAAAAAAACTCCAGTATTTTAAATTATATTAAAACAGCACTTGATGGTTGGGGTTGAGGGTAAAATGTGGTTGCAATGAAAACCTTTTCTAGAGCATGAGGGAAACTCAAGATGTGTATATGTGTGCTGTATAAGGTTGCAATGACAATACTGCTCTGAACGGAAATCTGGCACAAATGTAGCACAGCTTTCACTGTTCAGTATTCCTGCTAATTTCTGGAGGAACCTTTTGGAGAAAGGCTACATGATTCTTCAAGGAAAAGGAGGGCAAGAGAAACATTGCTATGCATGATTTCTTCTGTTCCCACAACTATTGGAGAAAAACTCAAGGAACTTGTGTAACCTTTCCCTTTTTCATTCACATCTACCCTTTCCAATCCCCCATCTTCTATTGACAAAATACCATAGAGCAGTGTTTCCCAACCTTGACAACTTGAAGATATCTGGACTTCAACTCCCAGAATTCACCAGCCAGCATTTGCTGGCTGGGGAATTCTGGGAGTTGAAGTCCAGATATCTTCAAGTTGCCAAAGTTGGGAAACACTGCCATAGAGCATCTAGTCAAGAAAAAGTATTGGTAAAGAATCACATACCAATATAAAATACTTCTAAAAGTCCAAACTACTACAGTGGACATACAAAAGAAAAACATATTGAAATATTAAAGTCCCATGGAGGATTTTGCTATAAGATCTGTCAGTCCCTTGTGAAAAATAATGTTATAGATGTATGGTGATAACTGCATATGCACAGATTGTTTTCTTGGTGTGTGTGTGTTGTATTTTAGTCTGCCACTTCTCCCTCTCTCTCTCTTCCCCGTCTTTCTCTCCAATGAAAACTTTGTTTTGCAACACTAACAACCATATTTATTTACAAATAAATTATTCCACAGCCAGACAAAAGTATATATGCTAGTCATCTTGATGTGAAATATTTTTCCCACTTTGAAACAATGGCAGACATTCTTCTTTGGGATATATAGCCAGCTGACAGCACTGGTAGGGTAGGGAGACATTAATTCCATGCCTCTCAAGATAGCTATCTGATTGCATTAACCTGATGCTGTTTTTCAGAGTGGAAGAAATATTTCAGATGAAAACAATTTGCTGCCAGAGTCAAGATGGTTGACATCAAACTTGGCTTGGTACATTGTTTTGCTTAGTTTCTGGTGCAGTCATTGTTCTTCAAGCCTTCTAAAAACTCCTTAGAACAATATGAGAAGAGAAGGATAAAGATGCTAAGTCTGCTCATTTTCCATCATTGTTCTTATTATTCATTCCACTGGTGGGTTTAAGAACCTGGTATTTCATATCATTAGAAAAGCATACAAGAAGAAACATCTTCACATAAGGAGAGCAGTGAGAACAAGAACAGAAGGGAAGAATAGACCTCCTCCATTTTCTATTGTATGGTCATAGGTCATTGGTTACCTTTAAAATTATTAGACTTGAATAATTCTACTTGATATTAGTTAACTCAGGACATTTGAATCAGATCTAGTCCCCTGGTGATTAGACCGGTAAATACTTAACTTACAAACATTTATTACAACAGCATTGAAAAAATTGACATGTCCATTTTTCATACTTATGGCCATTGCAGCATCCTCACAGACATGTGGTCAAAATTTGGGTGCTTGGCAGCCAACAAGTATTTACAATGGTGCAGTGGTGGGATTCAAATAATTTAATAACCAGTTCTCTGTCCTAATGACTGGCTGGGGGGTTATGTACCTGGATGGGTGTAGCCAACTTGACTGGCCTCACCTTTAAGAAATTTCTTAATCCAACTCACAATAAAATAGCACAATAAAATATACTGTTCCAATATTTAGAATAGAATAAAATAAAATAATTTGAAGGGACCTTAAAGTTCTCCTAGTCCAACCTCCTGCTTAGGCAGGAAACCCTGCACCAATTCAGACAAACAGTTATCCAATCTTTTCTTTAAAACTTCCAGTGTTGGAGCATTTACAACTTCTAGAGATAAATTGTTCCACTGATTAATTATTCTGTCAGGAAATTTGAGGGGCTCCTACAAAAATGAGGGGGTCAATCTACAGGTATTTTCAAAACCACCAAAAGGCACAAGAAGAAACTATGGGTGGAAATTAACCAAAGAGAGAAGCAAACTGTTCACAAACCAGGGCTAAGAAGAAATTTCCTAAGTGTGAGACCAATCAGCCAATGGAATAGCTTCCCTTCAGAAGTTGTGGGTGCTCCACCACACACAAGCAACAGGATAATCTAATACTGTAATGTAACTCTTAAATGCAGGATCAAAATACATCAACATACAAACAGTATTGCCCTATTCCTATTCCAAATTAATAAAATCAATTCTGCTAATTAGAACATGTATTTAAAAAGACATAGGACTCTGATGAAAAACTCATCAGAAAACTCTTCCCTGGTTTCATCCTGTCAAGAACAAGGAGAGATTCAACCTGGAAATAAGGAGGAATTTTCTAGACAGAACAATCAACCAATGGAGAGGCTTGCCTTTGGAAGTTGTGGGACCTTCATCACTGGAGGCTTTCATAAAGAGACTGGACTGCCATTAGACAGAAATGGTGTAAGATCTCCTGTTTGGGTGGGAGGTTGGACTAGATGGCCTACAAATACCTTTCCAACTCTGTTAATTTGTATGATCTGTATGTTTCTAGGGTTTCTCTGTTGATTGCATTCCTGCTGTTTGTTATTGCACTTAGGTATTTACCTGTTAAATAGTTTTTGGCTGTCTGCCTGGAGTTATTAACAGAAGGGAGAGAGGTGGGGGGAGTCTTTCACTTTATTTTCCTCGCCTCGGTTTTAAAGGGGCTAGAATTTTTCTGCTGAGGGAATGGCTATGTGGTTATTTCTTCTCCACCCCACCTCCCACACCTTCCTTTGGTTAATTACAAATGAGGATGAACATCTGAGGTGTGTGTGAGCTACTGGAATAATTTAATTGGATTTGTATGCCGCCCCTCTCTGAGGTCTTAGGCAGGCAGGCAGGTAATCTTGACTATTCAGCTGGTTTGCAGAACTCCCCAAAGAGTTAACAAATGGCTCTCCTGAACTGGTGAGAATTAGCTGAATTCCACCACTGGTTACAGCATCCCAGGATCAGGTGATCACTTTTCCAACCTTCCCAGTGAGCTTCCAACAAGAAAATTCAGACCAGCAACCTGGATTTGCCTGTATGATTTACTTAACAACTGGAGTGATTCAGTTAGCAACTGTAGCAAAAAAAAAGGTCATAAAATCAGACATGATGGACTTAACAACCATCTTGCTTAGCAATGGAAATTCTGGTCATAATTGTGGTTGTAAGTGGAGCGTTACCTGTATGAACAAATGTGTGCCAACCTGACCTTTCACCAGTAATAATCTCCAGCATTTGGAATGATGCTTTAGTTATCTCTTGGTTCCATAGGCCACACATAAGCTCAAAGTATCATCACTTCAAAGGAATAGTTGCTTTTTATGCAGTCAAAATGTATTGATTATTTTCTTCCTGCAGCCTATAATACTCTTAGGAATGATCTCCAAATCAATCATGCAAGAGGATCTGTCTTCTTTCTCAGGGCCCAACTTTCACAAGTGTACCACTGGAAATACTATTACTTTAATTTTTCAGATTTTTACTGTCATTTAAATGTCTGTATTGTTCTGGTCTATCTTGTCTAGGTTTGTCATTTCCTTTTTCTCTAGGTCATAGGTAATTAATCTTCTCTAGCACACTGTCAGACTTTATTGTTGAACTGAAGAAAATAGAATAATCTATCTTCTTTCTTTTGCATCAACTGTTCATTACTTATATTGGTTAACACTACCTTTGTCTGTCTTTTTAATATTTATTAATCCATATTTCTTATTTTCTATTTTTACTTTGACAATGACCTATTATAAGTCTCATTTTAATAAATCTAACAAGTAGGTGTATCTGCATATATGTTCAATTTCAGATTTCATTCCAATTACTGTCTCATAAATCCTGGCATTCTTACAAATGCTGTGTAACTTAAATAGGTATAGGTAGAAAATACATGTATTGAATGCATGTCTTATCTATTCATCAGTTCTGAGCTACCTCCAATCTCAATAGCATCTCATTCATTGTAAAGTTTTCTCAGCATAACAAGGTGCTCCTCATTATACAGAGAAAAGTGTTAATATATTCTTCATCTTGCATGATCTATATAAAAGCTATATTCTAGCAACATTTGTACAACCCTTACTGAAATCACTGTAATAATTGGGTAATTTGTGCATTTTCTTGTATTTCATTTCTTTAATATAGTTGTGTGTTATATACACTGCTCAAAAAAAATAAAGGGAACACTCAAATAACACATCCTAGATCTGAATGAATGAAATATTCTCACTGAATACTTTGTTCTATACAAAGTTGAATGTGCACAACAGCATATGAAATTGATTGTCAATTAGTGTTGCTTCCTAAGTGGACAGTTTGATTTCACAGAAATTTGATTTACTTGGAGTTATATTGTGTTCCCTTTATATATTTTTTGAGCAGTGTATATATACATGTGTGGGCATGTACACAGACACATAGAGTGAAATAGCCTGATTGCTTATATGCTATCAAGAAAGTCTTGACTCTTAGTGACCACATGGATTTTCCCCAGAACAATCTGTCCCCAACCTGATACTTCAGGTCTTTCAATGGTACATTCATCACTGGTATAATTGAATGCACCCACCTTGCTGCAGGGGTGGGTTCAGCCTAGTTTGGACCAGTTCACACAAACTGGTATTGACCCTCTGGTGATGTCAAGATGATGTCACTGAACCAGGTCAGTCAGTGCCAGTCCATGGATGCTGCCATCTCTTTTTTTTCCCCAAAAATTGTTCCTTCTCTGCATGCACAGAAGACAAGTTTCTGGCACTGTGCATATGGCTACCATTTTGTTTTTGGCGTTGTTGGGTATTCTTGAAACTTTTCAGGGGAGTTTTGTACTGCACATGCACGTATGCATAAAGCGCATTGGTGTCCATGAGGCCTGGCCATATGGCTCAGGAGGAAGCGGCAGCGAGGTAAGCTGGAACCCACCTCTGCCTTATTGCTAGGCATTCTCTACCTATTTTTCTTTCCACTGTTTTCAGCATTAACATTTTCTCCAGGTAGACACTTTTACATAATGTGTCTGTAGTATAATCTGAGTCTTGTCATTTGTGCCTCAGGTGAGAACTCTGTTTGATTATTCATTTTTATGGTCTTCTTGTTTCTCTCTCTCTTTTTTCACATTAGTCTTTATCACCTGCTTCAATTTCATTTCACAGTTCCTCTGGTTCTCTATCAATGAGGTTCAGGATTTCAAAGCAATGAGAGCCATTAGCAATGGAATTAATGGGAAAATAATGGACAAGATGATTTATATATATATATATATATATGTCACATGTTTAAGCTGAATTTGAAAATTAAGGGAGACTAGGATAGATCTATTTCGGCCTTATTTTGGCCTCATCAGCTAGCCATACCCACTGGGACTTGAACCTGCAACCTTTGCCTTGTAAGGCAGAGAATTATCCTCTAGGCTACAGTATCCAATCCCTTCAGCTCTGTACCAGGGAAGGGTTACATTTTGTGTTGAATCACCCTGGTATATTGAAGGAACATCACAGCTCCTTTTTTGCCTCTCGGCCCAACCCAGGGCCATTTATACATATTTGGTGGCATGCCACAAAACTCAACAGTTCTGGAAAATGATTCATACTAAAATAGAAGTTTGATTGCCATTTGAAACTAAGATATTATATCCCTCAGTATATACTGAATTAGCTCTTTATACGGCAATTGCTTCAAGGATACATCTTACTGGAAAGTTTATCTAAATGGAAGACTGGCTAATCAAGCTGAGGGAAGCTGCCTAGAACAGCAGTCCCCAACCTTTTGGCTTGGCAGTCTGATGGTGGTGATGAGATAGTTCCCTGGGAGTGGCAGCCACGTTCATGCAGGTGCATGCAGCTCCACTTGTGTGGAGGGACTTTCACTCATGAGGGAAGAAAAAAACCCACATGTGATGAAAATAGTCTTGTATGAAACACAGCAGGAAAAAATGTCATATAAAATATTTTGCATGTAAATCATTTTAAATCTTTCAGTCACTATCTTCATGTGCATTTCTCAAACTCTGATACTGTTTCCCAGTTATCTTTCATCCACTGGTGTTCAAATTCCTCCATACTAGAAACAGAGGGTTTTTTTCCCAACAGTACAGAGTTATCCAGATTTGATCTTGGCATTCTTGTACCTAAATTGGTGACTGTTTTTACACCTGTACAGCCCCACATAATTTTTGAGAATGTCCTTGGTTTTACTGCTCTCCTTTTGACTTTACCAGCCAGGAAGATCTTATAATGAGCTCCCACCCCTGTCACTTTTATTTTCAGGGTTACTAAAGTTATTGTGCTTCTGCTCCATGTTATGGAGGTATCTGGCATAGTATTTGGTATTAATCCTTGCCAATTAACTGACTTGGCAGAATCCTGAAATATAGGAAAGCAGAAGGGAGAAAAGGGAACAAATCCCCAAATATCTTATTAAAGATTTATATATAATAGACAGCATATCTGACCAAGTAAGGAAGAGAATCAGAAAGCCTTTCAGTGTCGGAAGTACTGTGCTGGGAAGGGAAAGACAGAAAGGTGTTTGCATTATAAGAAGCAAAAATACTGTAATTTTACTAAGATGTGATGATGACATCAATGCTCCTCCCAAAAGTCTGCTTACTCTGAATTTTCCCTGACTCAGGAGTGGATTTATTAATGATCTCCTGTAATTACAGAAGAGGTTTTTTGGAGGGTGGGGAAAACAAGCCAGCTAATTCCAGTCTGATGACCTTCAGTGTGGTAGCCATTGTTACTAACCATGAAGATGCAGCACAGTAGTACATACTGAAGTAACTGTACTCAGAAGGAATGATAACATTACAGTTATCTCCCAGATTTCTGTAAAACATAAAAGTGGGTAAGCTGATGTTAATGCAGAACAAATTTTCAATCAACAGCAATGGACTAAATAAGTATAACCTGCTTTTTGAATCTAAAGCCAAGTTTGTTTGACATCCTGCATATGAAGCTCCATGGTGGAAATGGGAAATGTGTTAAATTTCATGATTTGTCATCGAATCAAGTGACTGTTGGGAACAGACATGCATTAGTTACTCCAAGCACAGTAGTTTGACAAAGACAATATGAACTTGGGAGAAAGAGCCTTAGTTTTATCTTTCACTGTGCCTCATTGTTCTCCAGTCTCTCGTCACGACAGCAGTGTCAAAATATTTCATTGAGTGATTAAGCTACATAACTATTATGAGGATTTATTTATTTTATTGAAACGAGAGTGAATGAATATCTCATATTTCAGTCCTCAATGATTAGCTCTGCTAATCATTATTTCAATCTTTTGTGCTAAAATTTAGTGTGGTTATTTTTTAACATAGGAATTTTCAGGTTATCAGGCTCTATTCCAAGACAAAAGAGTTCCAACATCTATCTACTGTATATATCTTTATTTGAAAAGAGTTCAACTTGCAAATCCATAATTTCATTTCTATGAAATCCAGTTATATTCATTCCCCCCATAATGGTCTGAAAATGGCATTTTGAACTGGTGAAGAAACAAGTCAACCATGAGCATTTTAAAAATTTAAGAAGCTACTGCCTTTATTATATTTTCTTCATTTTTTCCTAATGAATAGAAGCAAAAAAAAAAAGGGACACAGCTACTGTATTAGTAGAACAAAAACGTTCCTGTTGCTCCAGCTAGCAGTCCAGACCAAGGGGCTCCAACCTTTTCAACGTTAAGACTTGTGGACTTAACCCTCAGCCAACTAGAATTTTGGGAGTTGAAGTCTTCAAGTCTTAAAATTGGCAAGGTTGGAGAACCATGGCCTAGGCTGTGCTCAGATTTATCTGTAATTTTCCTTCAAATATCGGCAGAGCTTTCTAAGGTCTAAGCAGAAAAAAATCTCTTAAAACCTGAGTGTAATTCCAATAGGTTCTTGATATTAGGTTTCAATTTCTGCTAACACTTTACTTTTGTTTATTTACTTATCTGAATGTATTAATCACCCAATAGACTTTACACAACAACTAACAACATTTTTCTTTGGCCACGGGAAAGAAACATTAAGGACATCTTAAAACTATGGTTAAAAGAGAAATTGAGTTAGACCAGACAATGTCCCCCCCTTTGTCTGACTTTTAACTATAAACTGACTCCAGGTTCCATGATTCTGTATAGTTAGTTGCATATAATTTCTGATAGCTCATGTGTGTTCAGGAAACTTTTCTCAAGATTTAAAAAAGAAAACAGTTAATATTAATTTGGATAGTCATTTTCATATTCAGTATTTTGGTTGTAGGACAAAAATGAAAGTTAACGATTCTAAAAGTATTTGATAAATGCAATGCAATGTTGTCCTGTAATGTTTGTTTAGTAAAATGGTTGTGGGTCCATTGTTTTATTCTAGGGATTAAATAATTAAAACTTTGCTAGAGGAAGATCTTTATTAGGGATAACCAAAAAGAAAAATCACAAAGTTATTTTTGAACAAAGAGAGCACCAACATGGTTTCCAATACTGTATGCTTAATGCAATCAGCAGATGGCAGCAGATAGTTGATCTTGTCTGGGTTGGAAGCTAAGCAGGTTTGCTCTCCATTAATACTTGGATGAGACATCTCAAGAGAATCCCATCCTGGTAAATGAGACTGGAAGTGAAAACCATCCTGGAAACAGGCTATTCAGTTGTCAAGAAAAATGCATGATTTGTTACTTTACCTGAGTTTTCATCAAGCTTAACTCAAGTGTAATTTCCCTTATGCTTAATGTTATTTGTACAGCATCCAGACTCCTTCAGGGTTTGGGTGGGTTATAAGAAACCTCATGCAATTAAATAAATAAATCCATGAATTCCTACTATGGTTTTGTGACCAAAAACCTATAATCACACGTGGTCAGTGATTGGCAAAAGGCTCCCTTTGTTCATAGTAAAACTTTCAGAAGGGAATCAGAAAGTTAGATGTATGGAAGCAGTTTGCTGTACAGCTGATAATATAACCATCACATAATGGAATTCTAGTCTACTTCATATATAGTCCTATGCATGGAATGCTTGTGTTGTATGTTCTTTTTAATAATGGGTTTTTAGATTTTTAAATATTAGATTTGTTCTCTGTATATTGTTTTGTTGTTGTTGTGAGCCGCCCCGAGTCTGCGGAGAGGGGCGGCATACAAATCTAATAAATAATAATAATAATAATAATAATAATAATAATAATAATAATAATAATAATTCTATTATTGACAGCATGTCTGCTTTGAGTCAGCATGTCATGTCCCAAAACATATGCCATAAAGGTTCAGAAAACAAAATGACAAAGTGGTTGCTGTGCATTCTCTATGAGAAACAGCAAAATCATTGTTTATTGTGTATGAAGAATGTGCAATGGTACCTTTACTTAAGAACTTAATTCGTCCTGTGACTAGGTTCTTAAGTAGAAAAGTTTGTAAAAGAAGCAATTTTTCCTGTAGGAATCAATGTAAAAGCAAATAGTGCATGTGATTGGAGAAACCACAGGGAAGGTGGGGGCCCTGTTTCCTCCCAGGAGATTCCTAGAGAGGCCCCACAGAGGCTTCTCCCTGTCTTTTCCGGTTACAGTTTCGGAGGTTCAGGTTTGTAAATGGAAAATGGTTCTTGAGAAGAGGCAAAAAAAATTGAATACCCAGTTCTTATCTAGAAAAGTTTGTAAGTAGAGGCGTTCTTAGGTAGAGGTACCACTGTACTTTAAAAGACCATTGTCTCTTTTTGAAAAACAAATGCTGGGGGTGAGGGGAAAGGCATGGGAAGAATTTTTTAAATAATAATTGAAGGGACAGAGTCTTCCTAGAAATGAAGCAGTGGCATTGCTTTCTTTTCCAGTAGATCTGAGATGCAAGCTCTATTTCTATATTAACTGTAGCCCCCCTAGAGAAACTCTGAGACATGAACTTAATTTGGATGTCAAAATGAAATTTTTCTCTACCTGCAGTGCGCCTACCTATAGTTTCTCAGTTTTCTCAGGAAAAACTATTACTGTTTAAACTTGCACATTTGCAATGTGCTAAGACATTTGGAAGGCATATGCAAATCAAATCATTGTAATAACATGACACAACACTATGAACAGTCAAATAAATGTTAAATTAGTCTTATATATGCACTTTTCCAAAATTCTTTGTTTCAGATGCCAGCTTTCCTCAAGCAAAGCACAAACAGATGCAGGAGGTGGGAGATGGCTCAGAACTTCTTCATTTGAGGCCAGTATAGTTCCAATTAGCAGGTGTCAGGAACAAGTGTGATGCACTAATGAGGGTTCATTGCATCAGGCATAAATTGTCAGAAGTTGAAATAACTCCACGATGAATCTGTGATTGTGTCAACATTTACGACAATTTTCATCTCTTCCCTCTCAGGAGGCTGAAAAGAGCCAACTACATCAAGACCACATTACTGTGCTACCTAGAAACAAAATTCTGAAAGTTGAGACCACATTATTGTGCTAACTGGAAACAAAATTCTGATAGTTACTGAGAAAGTGCTCTTATTTAATCATAACATAAAAACTTGCCTTTCTTTCAGATGCAGGCCTATTCATGTAACTATTGGGATGAACATGATAAAACAATATTGCCTTGAAATGAGTCTTTAGATTCTATTCTAAAACCAAATGCCAAGAGTGATCTTTGGTTAGTTCAAGGATTGTCAGACTTCGGGTTGTAACTCCTCAGGATATTGAGGATCCCTTGTGGAGGGGATCAAAATTATTTTTTAAAAAACTGGAATAGGCAAAACGGAGCAGAGCTCCAGGTGACTTTTAAGAAATGTCTAGAATAGAATAAAATAAAATAAAATAAAATAAAATAAAATAGAATAGAATAAAATAGAATAGAATTTTTATTGGCCAAGTGTGATTGGACACACAAGGAATTTGTCTTGGTGCATATGCTCTCAGCGTACATAAAATAAAATATACATTTGTCAAGAATCATGTGGTACAACACTTAATGATTGTCATAGGGGTCAAATAAGCAACGAAGAAGCAATATTAATAAAAATCTTAGGATATAAGCAACAAGTTACAGTCATACAGTCAACATGGGAGGAAATGGGTGATAGGATTGATGAGAAAAACTAGTAGAATAGAAGTGCAGAAGTCTAAACCTCTAACCAATGGAAGCACCTTTGTTTATTATTTGGTTTTATTCATGAGAAAGACAATAAAAATGTAGAGGTTTAAAGACCCTGGGTTAAGTGAAAGAAAAAGACTATTTCACCATGGAAAATGCAATAAGTGGAACAGGATAAGCACTGAAATAATTCTGCTTTCCCTAACTTCCTACCTTCTTGATGTGTTGAAACAAGTCCCAAATGTTAATACATCTAGAGTGCAGCAAACTGAGGAAGACTTGGAAATATTGGTGAGTCTGCTTAAAGATTGTTCCTCAAAAGATAGCCTAAGAGAGGATCCAAATTCAATTCGGAACTGAAAAATGTGAGGGTAATTGGTCAATGAAGAATCTTTAGCTATTTGGAAAAAGAAAGTAAGAAGCAATGCAAAGGCGACCAGGGAACTTTTATTGATTGCCATGTCTTTAGTGGCAAGTCCATATCATTTAGTGTACTAAATACCTGTGTGTGTATACAGTATGTGTGTGAAAGTGTGTTGTGCGTATATATGTTTACATATGCACATAACATATATACATATGCACCCATAATTTACCATATGTTCAAATGAAAGCTACTCCATATTGATCGATCTATCTATATCTGTCTATATCTATATCATCTGTCTGTCTATCTATCTATCTAGAGAGAAAGAGAGAGAAGAGAGAGGCTTAATCACAAGTTTCAGACCTGTAAAACTCTTCAGGTCAAATAGACCCAAAACAGTACACGTGTATAATTACCTTTTTCTGAAAAAAATAAAATTAATTTTTAATTTCTTTTTTCATTTGTTGATGATCAATCATGTTCACATACAGTTTACTAATGAAATAAGTATTCAAAAAACCCACTTACAGTAGCTAGAATCAACATTTTAACCATGATGTTATGTTTGGGTCTGTTTGACCCGAAACCATAAACATGTACAGTAATTATGAACAGAACATCAGGGTTAAATAAGAAAGATTAAAAACTAACACAAGCTCACATAAAATAAGAACAAGGAAAGAAAAAGAAAGAAATTAAAGGAAAAGTTAAAGCTATAAAAAAGAAAGAATAGTAGAAGAAAAATAGAAAAGAAGGGAAACCATAAAAAGAAATAGCTTCCAATTTTCTTTATTGTAATTGTATGTACAATCATATATTTACTTCTTATTTTACAGTTACAACATAACTCTTCTTTCTATAATCCATCCTGTCTAATCTTCAAAACTATGAATCATAAATTTGTTTTTTCTGTTTCATCAGAGTCTATAAAGGATTTCCACCCAATGATAAGCATATGTATTATTATCTTTTATCTGATGAAAGAAGTTGATTTCATCATGTCAGCAAGTTCTTTCCTCAGCTCCACCAACCATTCCTCCATTGTGGAAAGTGCCAAATCTTTCCATTTTTATGTATAAAATAAACTCTCTGGAGTTATCATATTCCAAAACAAAGTTTAATGACTTTTTCCCCAATAGTTTTTTCATCAATCTAAAGAAAGAAAAGTCTCTGATCTCAATTGTATATTAATTTTTAAATCCTCAGAATCAGTGTGGATTTAAATCCATTTTTTTACCTTTTTAAAACATTTTACATAAAATATTCCCTCATGTTGCTTATATTTCTAATATAAACTTTAAATGCCTTTATGCATGCTATACAATTTAACAGTACTGTATACTGTTTAATAAAAATTCTGTTTAAGAATTATAAGGATTTCAGTCCTTTCCACCACATATTTCTTCATTGTTCCATCTGTTTATAATAATCAAGTTTTAAATCACTTCATAACACATTATTTCATTTGTTTTTCTTGTTTGAATGAATAAAAGTTTATATATTTAGCAATTACATGTTTATCATGTGTACACAACTCTATTTCAAACTAAAATCTTACAATGTTTAAAACCACAAATTATTTTGTCTATTTTAAATATTTAGAATAATTGTAAAATAAGGGAACCTTTGACAACAGTATCACTTTAACAAGTTTTTCTTTTGACTTTATTTTAAGTTCCCTTTTATAAAATTCTGATATCTCGCGCTAAATTAGCCTTTTGGGTTTGCCTATTTCTGATCTATAAAACACTTCTTGTATTGAGGGTCACAAAATGTTTTCAGGCACAACACGGGCTTGCACCCATTTCATATTCTCAATATGAGACAACTAATGATTTCTTTTTAAAAAAATCCAAGCTAATTTTGATGTATGCCACCCTAATCTCAGATCATTTCTTAACACCAAAACTTTTCTATTTCTAGAAATCATCTCAATCCAATAGCAAGCTGTGAAATACAATTTAAAATCAAGTGAACCTAATCCCCCTCTTTCCTTTGTATCTGTAATACCTTATACTTAACTCTGCTTTTCCCCTGACACAAAAATTTAGATACCATATATCTTTCTGCTGCTTTTAAATATTGAATCAGTTGTCAAAATAGATATTGTCTGAAACTAAAATATCATTCTAGGCAAGGCATTCATTTTTGTCACAGAAATTCACCCTAGCAATGACAGTTGCAATTTCTTCTTTATTTCTAAGGAAGGATGTTAAAGATAAAACATACCTTTTTTAATGTCATTCCATGCCTGAACATAGTTATTTTGAAATAATGTACAATTTTTATGTGTCACAGTGATAACTAGATATTTTATCTTCTTTTCAATCTTAAACCCCATTTTAGATCAATTCTGTTTGATCTTATTTTTTCATATTTTTTGAGCATCTTTGTTTTCTGTTTATTAATCTTGAAAGCTATTAATGCACCAAAAGCTTTTAATTTGCCCTTTAATATTTCAATTCCCTTTAAAGAAACTTCCAAGGCTTCCATCAACTCATCTGTAAAAGCACTTGAGTTATAAATTTCCTTTTTAATCTTTACACCCAGTCTACTTATCTTGTATTATATCTCTATCAAGTATTTTAACAACCAAAATATCCAAGAGAGGAATGAAGGGGCATTCCAACGTTGTTCTTTTTTGTACCTTACAAAAGGTTTTCAAAAATCTCAGTTAACAATTATTTGTGCCTCCTGAAAAGTATAAATCTATCTTACCTATTTTATAAATTCCTCTCAAATATTAATATAATCCAAAATCTTGAACAAGAAATCTGATTTTAAATTGTCAAAGACTTGATCTGAAAATCTTGCCTTGTTTTTTTATTATGTTTCTCCAAATATTCCAAATGTCCAACACATTTCTAACATTGTCCTTTAACTGTCTTTAAATATAGCTTAAAAACCCACATTAATCCTCGTGAATAAATCCTTGCAAAATTATTTTCTGTCTCCTAACTAGAATCATTGTTAACAACTTGTAGTTTTTAATTCAATAATGATATCAGCCTAAAGTTTCTTGTTAAAATCTTGTCCCTCTTTAATAGTAATGCTATATTGGCCTCTTTCCATTTTTCTTCCTATAGGATAGAGTTTATCCGGTTTTGTAAAGGTTGTAATAATTAATCCTCAAAACATTTATAATAAAAACCAGATAATCTACGTGGTCTAGGCACCCTTCCTAGTTTAATGCTTTTATAACTCTGGTAACTTTTCTTATTGTTATACAGTAGATCCAGCCATAATCTGTATTCTTCTGTAAACCTTGGTGAATTTTGTTTCTTTGGATATTCACCCTAGAGAGTTGTTGCTTTCTTTGTACAAATTGGAATGATAATGATGAAATGCTTTTTGTATGGCTGCATTGTCCATTAATACAAGTGTTCCCCATGCGTTATTCAAATGAGAATTATTTCAAGAATGAGTAAAATCGGTTTTTAAATAGTACTGTTGTGCACTGTCCATGGTCCTGACTGAAGGTGGGAGATACTGTACAGTACCATAGATTTGTTTGTTTGGAAGACTGAGGAAAATGTGAGAGCTAATTTGGTGTATTGCTTAAGATATCAGGCAGGAGAGTGTAAGTTTTAGTTCTGCCTTGGACACAAAACCAGCTGAGGGGCCTTGGGCCAGTCCCTTTCTCTTAACCCTAGGAAGGCAAACCACTTTTGAAAAACTTTGCCAAGAAAACTGCACTCTGAGAATGAGACAAAATTGAACAATTAAAAAAAATAGGATTAGTGATTTTAGAACTTTAGAATTAAGGTTAATTGGTATTTTAGTCTTAATAGCTTTGGACACCTGTCAATGATACAAGGTAGCAAGGAGTACAAGACAGGAACAAAACAAAACAAAAAAGAGGGGGGAAATAAGCCCGGGATATCACTCACTCCAAGCATTTTGAACACTCCATTTTGTTCCAGTATAAGGATACATCATAGAAGTCTTCTTCTTTCTTCCATCACAGCTGATAAATTCTGTGCCCCATTTTATTGGGAAGTAGATTATCTCCCTTTCTCCGATGAGGAATTTTGATAATTGCTGTATCAAAAATTGCCAATTTACATTATCAAAGGCTTTCTGCACATCTAAAAACATTAAGGCCACTTGTTTCCTAGGATGTTGTTCATAACATTTAAATTTATGATTTTAAAATTATTTAAAATCATACACATATGATTATCTGTCTTTTTGGTAAGGATCCATTTTGATCAAAATGTATAAATTTATGAAGAAACTTTTAAAGTCTATTTGCTATTATTATAGCAAATATTTTATAATCCACATTCAAAAATGAGATCGGTCTGTTATTTTTGAATTTTTGTAAATTAGTCTCTTCTTTCAGTATCAAAGTAATAAGTTGTTCTTTCCAAGAGTCTGGTATTTTAGCTTGTAATATCAATTCATTATAAATTTCTAGCATCACAATTCCAAAAGTTTCTTCGAATATTTTATACACTTCTGCTGGTAATCCATATGGTCCTGGTGCCTTACCATTTTTCTGTTTTTTAATTACTGTAGTCAATTCAATCATTGTTATTTTATCCTCTAGTAATTTCTTATATTTTTCAGAGATTTTTGGTAGGTCCCTTTCCTCCAAGTATTTTTTAATTTTTTAATTTTCAGTTTTTGCCTGTTTGTATAGATCTTTCTAAAATATCTATGCTATCTTCTTTTTTCTTCTCCACAATGTTTAATACTCCCTTCAGTATCTTCCAAGTGCTTTATCAATTTTTTTCTTTTTCTTTTTTCATCTTATACGCTAACCATTTCTCTGGTTTATTGGCAGGTTTTGTTTGGAATTTTTTTAATTTTCTTGCTTTCTCTTCATTTTCTAAAATATTTAATTTATGTTTATTCAAATCCATCATAATTTTAAATTGCTATTGCAATTTTTGATTCACTGTTAGATGCCAATAAAAAAACCAATGAACTTAAGGTTATAATGGAAAAGCATATAACTAAATCTATTATGAAGTCACCCACCTACTCAGTTGGTCCAGATCTTTACTCAAACTCTACATGCTGCCCATACTGCAGAGGTATGGAAATTGCCAATGATGAGCTAGTTTGGCAGTGACATAGGATTGTCCTCCAGATTGCAATTAATCCCCTTAATGAGGGCAGGTGGTACAATAGACAAGGAGTACTACACTCCCTTTCACAACTTCTTCATCACATTCAAGAGAGTTTGTAGAAAATTCCTGGCTTCACAGATGGTATGGATTCAAAAGGATAACATTGATTTTCTGGGATTTTGCAAGGCTCTGAGTGATTTTTAAACTTAAACATTTTCAAATCACACCTACTCTATATATCTGTTTCAACATTAGCAGTGTATGGCCTCTGCTAAATTCTGGGAGGAGAGCCAGGCCTGCGAGGGAGGATGGCATAAGCCTCAGAGTTCATAATCTCAGACAGCAACTACCTACACAGCAGAGTACTCCACCTACTCCAAATTCAAGACCAGATAAGCACAGGCATTACACCCTCAAATTAATTAAAGGCAAAATACAGACTTCAGTCAACCCTTTGGATGATAAGGAAGAACTAACTTAGTTGTTTGGCACTCTTTCCACAGTAAAACAAACAATTATATGTAAATCTATCAATGCTTCAGTCAGTGACTGCTGTAACTGAGTCCCTCAACACTTTATTGCCCTCCAGCTGTCTTCCTTTTGAAATATTGACAGATTCATTATTTTCTTTTTTGCAGGCAACATGGATGTAGGAGGCATGGATATTGTGGAAATTTTCAATCCCTACTATTTTTCTCTGCTAGCTCTGCTGCTCACAGTTGGCACACCCAAGAGAGAGCGCTTGGTCTATTTATAGCTTCCAATGTATGTGTTGAAATGGTAAAACAACTATGTCACATTGTGAATGCTGTTTTAGCTTTGTTAGACTTTGACCAATTTTCCTTAGTGGGTATTAATTTCTATCTTGCTACTCAGCAGTTCCAGGAAAAGGCCAGTCAAACCCAGGTTGATACTTTCCCCATTCTTTGCTTTAAAAAGTTCCCCAGGGCATATATCCTAACAGGTAGGGGCTTCAACGATCAAGCTCTCTATTAAGTTCAGGTTTCAGTGCCCATATTTGAAGAAGTAACTGAACTACGATTTATGCCCAGATCCTTCAAAGATAAAAAACATAACCTACCTTGTTTTAGGCTGCTGCATAATCTTATATATGCCTACCCTACGAATGTTAATAGACTTTGTCCAAAATTATTTCCCTAGCTGATAATACATTTTGCTCACCTCAAAATGTATTCACCATAGATTATTTAATAGTTTCTATATATCTGATCCCTTGCTCTTCCCCTCATTTTCACTTGCAATTTTAGACAAGGCTTAATTACAAGCAAATAGAATAGCTCTCCAGAAAATAGGATATCTCAATGATTTCACTAAGAGGAAGGAATTACATGCTTTTTACCCTTTGTAACTATGAACACAGAACCACTGATTGGTTCAAAATTGAAAAAGGAGTCCAGCAAGACTGTATACTGTCCACCTGCCTATTTAAGCAGAGCACATTATGAGAAAGGCAGAGCTAGATTAATCAAAAGTTGAAATTAAGATTGTTAGGAAAAATATGAATAACCTCAGGTATGCAGATGATACCACTCTAATGGCAGAAAGTGAAGATGGACTAAAGAGCCTCTTGATGCGGGTGAAGAAGAAGAGTACAAAAATTGGCTTAAAACTCAACATTAAGAAAACTAAGATCATGGCATCCAGCCCTCTCAATTCCTGACAAGTAGATGGGAAAGAAATTGAGGTAGTTACAGATTTTATTTTCCTGGTCTCCAAAATTACTGCAGATGGGGACTGCAGCCAAGAAATTAACAGATGCTCCTGGGGAGGAAAGCTATGACAAATCTAGACAGCATACTAAAAAGCAAAGACATCACCCTGCCAACAAAAGTGTGTATAGTCAAGGCTATGGTTTTCCCAATTCAACGTATGGCTGTGAAAGTTGAACCATAAGAAAGACATCAAAGAATTCAGGCCTTTGAACTATGGTGCTGGGGAAGACTCCTGCAAGGCCCTTGGACTGCAAAGCGATCAAACCAGGCTGTTCTAGAGGATATCAACCTTGACTGCTCTTAAGAAGGCCAGATCCTGAAGATGAAACTCAAAAACCTTGGCCACCTAATCAGAAGGAAGGACTCACTGGAGAAGAACCTAATGCTAGAAAGATTGAGGGCAAAAAAAGAAGGGGATGACAGAATGAGATGGATGGAGTCACTAAACAGTTGGTGTGAGCTTCAACTGACTCCAAAGGATGATAGAGGACAAGAAGACTTGGAGAAACTTTGTCCTTGGGGTCTCAATGGGTCGTGCATGACTTTGCAACTAATAATAACAACAAACTTTGGAGCACATCCAGACTCAACCATCCCACAAGATAGCAAAATACTAGATGCATATCATACTTTTATAGGTAAGTTCCAACCTTTTGTAATTAAGGCAAATAAGGAGGGGATAGCATTCTAAGCTTTGGTTTGGCAAATCTAGCATCTTTGCCAAAACAACTTTATTGAAATCCTGTGTTACTAACTGAAGGTCAATTCACCAAATTGAAAGGATCAGAAAAGAGAATATAAGACTTGCTCAGAAAGCAAAAAAACCTAAGATTAGAAGAAAAAAAATAGCCAGTTGAAGCTGCAAAATCCAAAAATCTTCCCTATTCTGGCATACTATACTAAATTGTTACCATAACAACATTATGCAAGTGAAATATAGCATCCCCTCAACTACCTGGGTGCATTGCTTCGAAATCCTTTACTGCAATCTGCACATTAATATCTAGGTGAAGGATGTGCCTTTATCCTGCCACAATAGCCTCTAGTCACAGGTAACTGCAAGGAAGTTAAAAATCTCACTAAAAAGCTTAACTATGATAAAGTCACTGGATGCAACATATTCCTCCTTATGTAAACAAGTATAATTCAAGTTGGTGGGCCCTTGTATTGGACTCATACATGTGAGCAATGTTCCCTCTAATTTTTTTTCAGTGTGGGCAGAAAAGTATAGTGTCTGAGCGACAGTCCCTTTGGGCCTGGGCGGCATAGAAGTATAAATAAATAAATAAATGAATGAATGAATAAATAAATAAATAAATAAACGAATGAATGAATGAATAAATAAATAAATAATAAAAATTCCCTTCTTTTTTTATTAAAATAAATTAATAATAAAGCAAAATCAAAATCTATTACTATTATTACTATCTTCTCCTCTTTTTCCATCCCTGTCTCCTCCCCCCTTGTGTGTGTGTGTGTGTGTGTGTGTGAGAGAGAGAGAGAGAACTCTTGAACCATTTGCAATAACAGGTGAGGTATTGGAAATGGTTCAAGAGTTCACACACACACAAACGGCTGAGTTTTTTTTCCTCTGTTATTATTTGGGTGCTTTTTACCATATGCTTTAAATCAAGAGTCATTTCTCTTTCTCTCTCCCCCTCTTTCTCTCTCTCTCTTTTTCTCACTTTCTCTCTCCTTCTCTTTCTATCTCTCCCCCCCTCTTGCTCTCTCTCTCTCTTTCTCTCTCTCGTTTTCTTTCTCTCTTTCTATTGCTTTCTTTCTCTCTCACTCTTTCTTTCTATCTCTCTTTCTTTCTCTTCTCTCTCTTGCTATCTCTCTCCCCCCTTTCTCTCTCTCCCTCTTTCTCACTTACTTTCTCTCCCCCCTCTCTCTCTTTCTCTGTCAGCAAGGGTGCTGCGAGAGCGCTTTCTCCGAGCGCTTCGGGAACACCTGCCCTGCCTCTACTGCAGCCCCCTTGCTGAAAGTCCGGGATGAAAGCGCTCCCAGCGAAGAGGCTGCGAGAGGGGCGGGGCGGGCATTCCCCAAGCGCACGCAGAAAGCCCTCTCTCGCAGCCCCCTGGCTGGGAGCACTTTCGTCCTGAGGAGAAGCCGCAGCCGCCACAGCCGCCACAGCCGCCACAGCCGCCACAGCCGCCACAGCCGCCACAGCCGCCACAGCCGCCACAGCCGCCACAGCCGCCACAGCCGCCACAGCCGCCACAGCCGCCACAGCCGCCACAGCCGCCACAGCCGCCACAGCCGCCACAGCCGCCACAGCCGCCACAGCCGCCACAGCCGCCACAGCCGCCACAGCCGCCACAGCCGCCACAGCCGCCACAGCCGCCACAGCCGCCACAGCCGCCACAGCCGCCACAGCCGCCACAGCCGCCACAGCCGCCACAGCCGCCACAGCCGCCACAGCCGCCACAGCCGCCACAGCCGCCACAGCCGCCACAGCCGCCACAGCCGCCACAGCCGCCACAGCCGCCACAGCCGCCACAGCCGCCACAGCCGCCACAGCCGCCACAGCCGCCACAGCCGCCACAGCCGCCACAGCCGCCACAGCCGCAGGAGAAGTCGCGCCCCAAGGCAGGAGGCGGAGGAGGAGGAGAGGGGGAAGATCGGGCGGGCGGGGGGCAAGGCCAAGAGGCCAGGGGTGCGAGGGGGCCAGAGGCACCGTGGGGAGGCAGGGGCGGCCGCGGCTCCCTTTCCTCCTACTGCCGGCACCTCCCCGCCCCCCCGGCGGGCTGGCAGGGGGATGGGGAGCGCGCGCCCGTGGAAAAGGGTGCGTGGGGGGGTATTTTGGAGGGCGCGCATGTGCACATGCGCAACTTACGGGGAACGCTGCATGTGAGCTTAAGGTTTTCATACATAATCTCACAGTTATGTTTCCAGAACACTAGCTGAAAGCTGTATTAGTTTTTGTATATATAAAAAGAGTGACCTGCCCAATAATAGACCAATTATTTATTTAAACATAATTAGCCATTTATAGGAAACTAAGGAACTTCTTCACCAAACTCCAAACCTGGGTAACAGGTAAGGAAATAATTAACCCTGAGGAAGCAAGGTTTCATCCAGGAAGTTCACTGCCTAGTGCTTCAACATCTGACAGACAAATCTACAGACGACTCTGTCATGAATCTATATGTAACCTTCATTTATTTTAAGGTACATTTGGTAATATCTCAAGGTCAGACTCTGCGACATCCTGAGCAGATCGGCTATAACCAAAAGTCGTTTGCTCCCAATTCATAAGATATATCTTAAAACTGGTTTTAGGGTCAGATGTAACGAGGGTGGGGACATTTTAGATTTTTCAAAGTGGTGAAACAAAGGTTAATTTTAGGATCTTTGTTTTTTAACCTATATTTCTATTATTTTATTAAAACCCTGCAGAGTTTATATGTATGCCCCTAAATTAATGATAGACATCTCCTGATTTTATTTGTTGCTGATGGTGCAAATCTTCTTTCCTTGTCTTCTGCAGACATGAAACAGGCACCAAGAACCCTGGAATCCTACTGTAATGTGGACAAATTAATCATCAACTGTGACAAATCTAAAATTTGAGATTTTTTTTCTAACAAAAGCAAAGACACAAGTGAACAACTGATTCCCATGAATTACAGCAAGTAAGTGTTTTAAATTCTTGAGCATAGTACGGCATTTCAAGCCTTTAGGACTTTAATAACCCAGGTAAATTATGCCATGTCTACTGGCCAAAGCAGCACACTAACGATACCTAAATTTTATAGGCAACATGAAGCAAATTACATTCCAGTAACAATCAAACTACGTAATGGATAAAACAATGGCTCAACTATTACATCCAATACAACTTGGCCCATATACAACCTTTGTTGAATAACATAAAATACACTTAATGCAGTCCTGAAGTTTGAAGTTAACATGCCAAGTATTAAGACTCAGGACTGGACCAGGATTCTAAAGTTAGGATTCAAAATCATATTTGACATTGCAGGTTGGATGTCTTTGCTGTTGACAGATAGCTACTAAGTAATCTCACTGGCACTCTACCTGCACAGAACAAATTTGCAGTCTTAGCCTATTTAGCCTATGAAAATTTAAGCCAATTAACCCTTGGGAAGGCCAATCAACAGTAAAAGAAAGAATTGGAGACATTAGTCACCAAAATGATATCACCAACACTACTGAATTCTACTGTAAAATGTTAAGACAGCCAGACCTCTTCTACTGCAGGGTACCTACCCAATTTAGCCGTAAGCAAATATAGTTGGGTCTTTTCCATAGTTTACTTTGATGGTCTCCTTCATCACTGCTGTTTTCCAGCAGTGATGAAGGAAAATACCACTGCCCTGGTATTTCCTAACATAGGATGTAAACACATTTATGATATAAAACCCAAAGGTTAAATTGATTTCTGTCTGTATTATGTTCCACTGATATTAGTAAATCTCCTAGATTTCCTTTCTTTTTAAAAGTTGACTATATCTGGAAGGAAAACCAGTGAAGATAAGGGTAGAGGTTTCTGAATTTAACAGCAAGAGGCCTGAAAATGAGACCTCTGACTTATATTATTTATTTTACATAAGTATCAAATTGGTACTCCTGAAATACATTACGGTATTGGAATGGTAGAAATGAGGTCACCTTTCAACTATTCTTGTATCTGACAATCAATATAGGTTAAACATTTATCTAGAATTCTATCACCCAAAACACAGGTGTTGAATTTGCTGTGTTGTGTTGCTGTCACATGATATATCATGACATTTTTCCCTTCGTGAAGCATGGCCCATGCATGATGAACAGAACTTCAGAAGAGAAGGATTTAAGGGTAGTGATTTCTGACAGTCTCAAAATGGGTGAGCAGTGTGGTCGGGCGGTAGGAAAAGCAAGTAGGATGCTTGGCTGCATAGCTAGAGGTATAACAAGCAGGAAGAGGGAGATTGTGATCCCGCTATATAGAGCGCTGGTGAGACCACATTTGGAATACTGTGTTCAGTTCCGGAGACCTCAACTACAAAAAGATATTGACAAAATTGAACGGGTCCAAAGACGGGCTACAAGAATGGTGGAAGATCTTAAGCATAAAATGTATCAGGAAAGACTTAATGAACTCAATCTGCATAGTCTGGAGGGCAGAAGGAAAAGGGGGGACATGATCGAAACATTTAAATATGTTAAAGGGTTAAATAAGGTTCAGGAGGGAAGTGTTTTTAATAGGAAAGTGAACACAAGAACAAGGGGACAGAATCTGAAGTTAGTTGGGGGAAAGATCAAAAGCAACATGAGAAAATATTATTTTACTGAAAGAGTAGTAGATCCTTGGAACAAACTTCCAGCACACATGGTTGGTAAATCCACAGTAACTGTATTTTAAACATGCCTGGGATAAACATATATCCATCCTAAGATAAAAATACAGGAAATAGTATAAGGGCAGACTAGATGGATCATGAGGTCTTTTTCTGCCGTGAGTCTTCTATGTTTCTATGTTTCTATGAATCCAGCTTGCAGGCCCCCAGTTTGACACCCCTGAAAAATATTTAAAGCAGCATAGTATCTTGCCCCAAACTACATAAAATCTTCATTTCTTAGAAAGAGAGCAATCTGTTTTGATGTAGAAACACTGGTCACTCATTGGCATTGATCTGAATTCATGAAGATTTAGCAGTAGCAAAGAGATCTCTTTCCATTTTTAAAGCTCCGCACATCTAAATGGTGTGCCAGATGAAATGTATCCCAAGAGTAAATCAATATCTTTTTCTTCTAGTCAATGTAACTGCCCTGGTATTTCCTAACATAGGATGTAAACACATTTATGATATAAAACCCAAAGGTTAAATTGATTTCTGTCTGTATTATGTTCCACTGATATTAGTAAATCTCCTAGATTTCCTTTCTTTTTAAAAGTTGACTATGAATAATTAAAGCCTTTGTCAGCCCATGATTTAACCTTACAGACCTAGCATCATAAATATTTATTGACTGAGCCCACCTCCTCCCTCTCTCCGGCTGCTCCTTTCTGTGGAATAAAAACCTCTGTATGACAGCCTCTCTGGAGCATAGAACAACAGACTGCCAAACAGTTTTGAACAGAGAACAGGCAAGATGCTGAGATTCATAAAGGGAAGAGCTGCTGAAAGAGGCACTTTTGCCAATGAGATATATCAGTCAAGGTCTCCTTTCTTTGCCAAATCAGATTATTGCACCAACATGAGTTTGCATTTGCCCTCCTGCTGTCTCTTGTACAAAGACCAAATTGCATCGTACTAGGACAAGCAAACGCTTGTGACCGGAAATCATTTTTGCCAGGTTACATTAGTGGATAAATGGAATTATCTGTCAGCAAGTATTACATAAAACCCCATTCTCTGAACTTGCTGGAAAAAATTATTTCAAGAGCACTCTCAGTTCGTTTCAGAAATTAAAAAGGGTTTTTTTTTCTTCTAGAAAACTAGGACACAAGAAAAAGAGTATATCAGGTCAAGGCTGTTTTCAAAATTCTTGTACAGCAAGCAATGAATAGTCTACTTTCTTTGAGTCATTCAAGCCTTTAGTGTACCGAGCAACTGTTTCATTTGTAAAACATAATAAGACAAAATTCACAAAGAAAGTTGAATTTATAATGTCTGGGAATAATGTTAACAGATATGTCTCCCTTGTGGGATAATACATTTTACAGAGCTTGCTAAATAGCTTAATATTGTCATAATACTAGGACAGACTTTATTGAGGTAAATGTGACATGCACAAGATAGATCCCAATGTTTATTTTTAAATATGAAAATTATAATAACTGAGGCCTTTTACCAGAACATGTGAGTTTAATCAGAACATGCCAACAGGGCAGGTACAGGCTTAAGAAATTACACAAGAGAACACAGACTTATATACAGGACGCCTTCTGAGGCAACTACCAATCACATACAAAGGAGGGTTCCCGCTTTAACAGTAACTATGCCTATGCGGCCAATCAGGACCCTGGAGAGGGATACGCGAGCTCGAATCTGACAGCCGGCTTATTGCTATGCAGACACAGCACTCCTGCCCCTTCGGCTGACACAAACATAATCTTTTAAATACCCAGGTCTGCGACAGATTCTCTCGGAGCGCCGGGGCTCAGTGGGATGTTCAGACCTCTCGATCTCGGCCGGATGGATTGGACTGGGAGCCTGGCCCACTTCTTCTTCCCTGTGACACGCTGAGGGAAAGTTTCCTGAAGTTCCTGCAGCTGTGGGTGGGTCCTGAAGACACACCCCCTGGAACTCATTGGCTTCCCGATCTTCCTGCCGATCCTCCCTATTAAGTCTAATCTGATCCAGGTGTCTTTTCCAAATTCGTCCGTCTCTTAGTTCTACCTCGAACGAACGAGGCCCCAGTTCCCTGCAAACTATACCTTTCTCCCAATTCTTATGTCCTGAAAAGGCACGGGCAAATACCGCGTCTCCTACAGACACCTCACGTCTGGCAGCTTCTGGCCACTGTACTGTTCCCGCATACCCTGGGTGCAACCTGTCAAGTATGATTCGCAATTTGCGACCCATTAAAAGCTCTGCTGGCGTCTTCCCCGTGGTTACACATGGGGTGGTATGTTGAGCCATGAGCACATCAGCCAATCTAGCCTTCCAAGAGTTCTGGGGCAGCCGTTTGAGGGACTCTTTAACTGATCTAACTGCCCGTTCCGCCTGGCCATTACTGGCCGGATGCCAAGGCGAGGTCAAGGCATGTCTAATGCCAGCTGTGGCCAAAAAAGATTCAAAGAGGACTGATGTGAACTGCGGGCCGTTATCCGAGACCAGTAGATCCGGGAACCCATGCGTGGCAAATAGGGTCATTAAGGATTCTATGATGGCCTGTGACTGAGTGGACTGCATCTGGGCCACCTCTACCCACTTGGAGTATGCATCCACGGTGATTAAAAATGTTTGCCCCATGAAGGGACCGGCCAAATCTATGTGCAAGCGTGTCCAGGGGCTAGCTGGTGGTTCCCATGTTAAAGGTTCCGCTCGTGGGGGTAAAGACCTGCTCTCCTGGCAAACAGCACAGTTAGCCACACATTGCTCCACTTCCTTATCTAATGCTGGCCACCACACGTAATCCCTGGCCAGACCCTTCATTCTAACTATTCCAGGGTGCCCCTTGTGCAGCAGGGACAACACCTGGTTCCTCAGCTTGCCCGGTATAACCACTCTGCCCCCCCTTAATAGAACTCCTTTCTCTACGGAGAACTCCGTGCGACAGCGGAAAAACGGAATGAACTGGTCAGCTGGGGAAGAGTGTGGCCACCCCCTCAAAACCCATTGCCTTACCTGGGCCAGAATGCGGTCTTTTCCTGTCTCTCTAGATACCTCGGGGGCAGCCAGTACAACTGGCCCGTCTGTCAAAGCAAAAACGGAGCTGGCCGGTGCAGGGTCTGTTACTTCTTCATGTACTGGGCACCTGCTGAGTGCGTCTGCATGTGCAATGTGACGACCCGGTTTGTACATTAACGTGTAAGTATAATTGGCCATAAAGACAATCCAGCGTGTCATACGTGGAGACAAGACAGCTGGGTTCTGGCGGTTACCTGAGAGTAACCCTAGCAAGGGCTGGTGGTCCGTCACTAACTCGAACCTTCTGCCATACAAATACTCGTGGAAACGGCGAACTCCCGCCACTAGGGCCAATGCCTCCTTATCTATTTGGCCATAGTTTCTTTCTGCTGCGGCCAAAGTCCGGGAAAAAAACGCCAAAGGGGCTTCCGAGCCGTTTGGCAATCTGTGGCTGAGGACAGCACCCACTCCGTACCTGGAAGCGTCACAGGTGAGAACTAATGGCAGACTAGGGGAATACTGAGCCAGGACACTGTTTGAGGTGAGTATCCCTTTGACCCCTCTGAAAGAAGCTTCCTCCCGCTCCCCCCAGTGCCAAACTGACCGCTTGTCCAGAAGCCTATGCAACGGCTCTGCCACCGAAGCCTTGTGCGGGATAAACACCGCATAAAAATTCAAGAGACCCAGGAAAGCCTGCAGCTCCTCCTTCGACTGGGGTCTGGGGGCATCCCAAATGGCCCTAGTCTTTTCAGGGGTGGGATGGATTCCCTTTCCATCCACCCTGAATCCCAGGAAATCAACCTCTGGAACCCCAAAGACACATTTTTTTGATTTGAGCTTCAGTCCCGCTTCTTGGAATTTGAGCAATACCTGCTTAACCCTGCGAAGAAGTTCGTCCTCGGAACTCCCCGAGACCAGCACGTCGTCAAAGTAGGGCACCGTGCCTTCCAGCCCATACAGCAACCGTTCCATCAACCCCTGGAACAACCCCGGTGCAATAGAGACCCCAAATTGCAGCCTGTGGCACCTGAACACCCCCCTATGCGTTATGATCGCCTGGGCTTCTGCTGTCAAGGGGTCTACGGGGAGCTGTTGGTAAGCCTGGGATAAATCAAGCTTGGCAAAGATCTTACCATTACCCAGAGTGTGAAGTAACTGCTGCACCACTGGAAGCGGGTATGAGTGGTGAGCCAGGGCCTTATTAACAGTGCACTTATAATCCCCGCACAGTCTCAATCCCCCATCCCCTTTGAAAGCGATGACCAGTGGGGTCTCCCAGACAGCCTGGTCAACCGGCTCCAACACCCCTTGTGCAATCAGACGGTCCAATTCGGCATCAACTTTTGGCCGGAGGGGAATGGGCACCCTGCGGGGCTTCAGCCTTACAGCTGGCACTTTGGGATCAAGGCTAAAAGTAATCGGGGTTCCCGTGTAGCAACCCAGCTTGTCATCGAAGACGGAGGGGAATTCCTTAGTAAGCCCTTGAAATACTGATTCCCCCCTCACAGCGTTCACCCCCGCAACAGAAAAGCCCAAAGCCTTAAACCAGTCTAAACCCAGGAGGCTGGAGAATGGCCCGTCCACCACCATCAGAGGCAACCTGCCCATGAAAGATTTGAACATGACAGGGAATCTCCCTTCCCCCAACACCGGAATGGGCGCCCCTTGGTAGTCCCGTAGAGTCACAGTACATGGCTGCAACCGACTCCTGCTCAATCCGGGCATGCATTTCTTGATGGTGGCCCAGGAAACCAATGAATGCGCGGAGCCCGTGTCCACTTGCATGGAGCAATTCACGCCTCCCAAACGAACTGTCACGGAGATCTTGTCAGAAGAGCCTGAGGTTTTCCTCACGAACGTAGAAGCTGGGCGCGGGCAGCTATAGATGGCATTGCAGTCATCCCTCTTAGTGGAAGAAAATCTCCTCTGCCAACGGGGATTGGAACCTTGGAACTCCCTCTGCTCTCTAGGGGCGGATGGAGGGGACCTCCGGGAACGGCAGACTCTTGCAATGTGGCCCCTGGCCCCGCAACGCCGGCAAGCCGCTTCTCTAAACGAGCAATTTGACCTATAGTGGTTTCCCCCGCAACCCCTGCAAGGGGACAGAGGGGCCCGGGGGCGGCTGGCAGGAGGCTCACGACCCCTGGAAGCACCCAGCCGGCATACCTCCTCCTCCTCAACTTCGCTGGCGCCCTCCTTTTCTGTAGCGGCTTTCGGGTTCTCTGGCACCGCTGGCACTTTAGCTGTTGCGTTCACAGAGCTGTCCATGGCTGCCAGGGATAGCGTGGAAAGCTCAAAAGCACGAGCTTCAGCTAAAG